>NC_048893.1:175673224-175757393 GCF_011077185.1 Oxyura jamaicensis
TGTCCAGATCATTGATGAAGATGTTAAAGAGGACCGGCCCCAGCACCTTAAAGTGCCTTAACCAAGTGCCTTAAAAACTGCTCAAAGCACCTTCCGTTTTGTTCATCTCATGCCTTCAAATACTGTCTTTTGCCCTTTCATATTGCTGGTTTTCTGGAGAAGCTGGATTCAGGGAGCGGGAGGAAGGGGACACAACATCCTTGTAAGCACAGGGAAGCACTGGTGCCCATTCCTCTTTATAGTCCAGTCCATGGTATGGCTGATTAACTGCAACTGGAGACAATTTGAACAGAAAAAGAACTGGAAGGTTCATATACCAATAGGATCTCAAAAGGTTTCTTTCTGTGTAGGTATGTTGCAACCCCTCTGCTGTCACCCAAGTGCTCATTTCTCTGATAGCACTGAAAGGCACAGTTTGATGATCAAAGACATCTTGCGAGCACTGAGCAAAGAGGGTTGGAGAAGGTCTTCTCCCATGTGATAGCTGTCAGACAACTTGACCCCATGCATGAATGCCTGACTCCTGAATAACTTCAACCTTCAGTCACACAGACCTGAAAGTGAGCCTGTTGCACCTTCAATTTTCTTCTGTGAGCTGGGTGGGCTTACTCCTGTCTTGACTGGTCATTAGCTTGTCCTATCTGCCACACATGCAGAAGTAAGGGTACCTTAGTCTAACCATGGTCTTCACCACGTAGGACAAGATGAAGACTTATTTCCATCTTTGATGCTGAAGCATATGCCCCATCCCAAGCAGACTGGAGAGAACACAGTGCAAATGAGCTCTGGTAAGGTTAAACTGAGCCCTTTGAATCAGTTACGTTGGTCAGTAAGGGACAACTGTGGGGAATGGCAAAACTCAGGCAGGATGTGCAAAGTTACAAACTTCCCACGCCCGGAGGAGAGGAGGCAGGGAATTTCCTCCTCCCTGGTATGCAGAAGAGACCATTTTCTTCCTCTCCCTGTTCTGGCTCTCCCCACGCTCACATTTCTCTTTTGGTCTTCACCACCTCTTCTCCTCCATCTCACCACTGCTGGCTTTTCTCAGCCACTTCTAGTTTGTAGGTCACATTTGTAGGAAGAAATAGGCTCTTCATTAGCACTTTCTGAAGCTAAATTTCTGTATCACCCTGTCTGTGAGATCTCATGCCACCCTGAGATGGGTTAGGATAGCACATCCCTGATCCTGGAGGGAGGGTGAGGGTGGCAGCAAAGACAATTACTATGCCCACAACCCCATCCATATACCTATAGCCTCCTGGATTGCAGAAACCTAGCCATAAGGCTGATCAGCATTCAATTCACCCTTTGTCTAATGCTGCACGCTTTGAAGAGTAACAGACCTTTCCCTCACTCTTGCTGTGCTAATAATTCTGCTTCTCCATATGTTGTATGTTTCACACTCATTCTGGGAACCAGGAACTAAGAAAGGTTATACATATATAAAATTGTACAAAAATAAAAATTAAAAAGTTGGCATGTCACAGGAGCCAGAGCACAAGAGTGTCCTTTTTTTGACAGCCATGAGAGCCAGGAAGGAAATATGAAACCAATATTGAATTTTCCCAAGTCCCACAATGCATGAGGTACTCTAATTGCCCTGTGGAGCAGTAAAGGTAAATGTAATGGCAAACTACACCACTTCCAGGAAGACAATATTATCATGATTTACACCAGCTAGTGAATGAAACTGCCTGAAACACTCAACCCGATGCTTGTAGAGGAACGCATGAAATGATGCTTCATGCCAGTTACAAAAACTCCTAAACCCAAAGTCAGAGAATTCTCCAGTTGCCAACCTTATTTTCCTTCTTTCATGACAAGTATTAACTAAGGTGCAAATTCATTCCAGCTAGCTTAAGTCTCCTTAATCAGAACACTAATGGAAAGGCATGGGGTTTTTTAGAGGACAATCCAGATCTTCAGTGGAGCAAATTGCAGTCTTTAAAGGGGCAGGAATAGCACAGGCTTTCATAAAAACTCTGCTGACAGATTAGAAGCTATTATCTGGAAACAATCCAACAAATTCACTACAAAGAATTGTCAGTGTGAAATAGAATTGTTATAATAAGAAAAGCTACACTAGTCCTCAGCGTACTTATGTAGTTAATATTTTTCTTATCCCTACTTTCTGTTTCTGATTTTTTTTAATGATTGCAAGTTCTTATTCCCTTCTTTTCCTCCCGCTTTCATTCCCCTCCTATCTGATACTCATTGATTTCTATCACCAGGTGCCTCTCCAATTTCCTTTGTTCTCAGGCTTGCCTCTTTCCTCCCCTCCTCCTTCCTTTCCCTGCCAGAGCTGAGGGACTCAGAAACTACAAGCAGAGATGAAAGGATGCCAAGGTGGGGGGGGGGGGGGGGAACTTTCCACAGTTGTTGGCCCTAATGCCCAGAAATCCCAGAAATGATATTCATTAAAAAATAAATTTAAAAAAAAAAAAATCTTTTTTTTTGTTTTTATTTCATACACAAAAAGAATTAGGCACCTACATATGGAATATCACAAGTTCAGAGAAATTTGGCTTTTTCTATCATCACATGAATCTGAGACAGGGGCCTCAGCCCCTTAGGATTTCTCCCCACATTCCTGCCACCTCATTAAAACCAATGGACAACCTTTTCCAGTGCTCTGTCACCCTCACAGTAAAGAAAAGTTTCCTCATATTCTGAATAAATGTTTCCTCATGTTCAGAGGAATAAGTCCTGCTCACAGAGGTCTGCCCTGCTCAGCTCATGCTGCTGCAAGCCCAGGGACGTAGAGAAGCAGGTGTCGGGTTATCACTTCCACACAGGCACCTCTCAAAAGCAAACAGTTCCTTGGGGATTTTCCAGGCATAGAGGAGTTCCAGTCAACTCTCCCTAATTTTATAACCAAGGCTACAAGTCATAATAGAAATTTTCAAAATTGGAAGGTTGATGGAGCAGTGGAGCTAGGAGGGAAATTTCTGTCAGCGCATATTAAAACTGAATGATCAGAAATACAGATTCCATCGTTCAATGAGAAAATAATGATGGATGGTTGAATGAAATAGAGTAAGAAGACAGGAAAGAAATTTTCAGTGCCTTCTGCAGCTCAGCAGTCATAAACCTTCCATTAATTTTAGTTGTAGAAGAGATGATGTATTAATTAGATTTTGCCGAAGGCATGTCACGTTAATTAAATATCTATTCAAACTAGGAAAACAGGAAAATGGTTTATTTTCTTTCCTAGTTCCTCAGCAAGAGATGAGTATTTTCTTACATCATTTCAAAGAATAACAAATAGTTCTTATTAGGACTGAAGTCTGAAATTCGTAATGAGGCATGGAAATTAAATCAAAGAACCGACTTGTATAATACTCAGTTTAAAATAATTAGTTGCATGTGAAATTGAAAAAACGATCAGCTTGTTTAAATAGCTGCATATTTTATGTTTAACACGAGATGAAATCCCCTACCATAGCTGAAATATCACAAAACCTTTTTGTGAGCCTTTTTTTTTTCTGAATTGCATAATGATTGCTGCCACATAAATACTCCCAGGAAGATCTGACCTGCCTCAAAATAGCAACGAGACAGCCTGCCGGGTAGAAGCAGAGTTCAAATCACCTGAATATGACTTGGCAGGTTCATTCCCACTGCTCTTTGCTATAAATGCAAAAGAAGGAGAGGGATCCTTTGTGCACCCAGATCACAGGTGCTTGAACTAGTCCCCTAAAATAAGTGCCAGAGCTCCCTACCTACAGCACAGAGAATGAAGCAGGTGTCCTCAGATCTCTTCAGAGAAGAGGAGCCTGTCTATCCCTGTCCATCCTATCCACCACCTACATTAGGCAGAGGCAATATCCCTCGGGAGACCCTCAGATTAAAATATTGTTTCGCCTGTAGGTCTTTTCCCACCCCTTTGCAACAGTATTTTGGCATAATCTGTTTGGTACATGGAGAGCTGAGGGTTGGTGCACAAGTGGCCTGCCTGAAAGGACTGATCCTGCCTCTGTCGCTCTCCACCTTGATGTACCATGAAACATGGTGAGGGGAGAGAAAGGTGTCTGTTCAGATGAATGCAATTACAAGGAAATTACAAAGCCAGAATGTTTCATGAGCTGCTCATATTTTTATTTTATAATCTGGGAAGACTACTTTGACCTCCTTCGATTTTACCTAACACCTTGGGTAATGGAACCAGGAATCCTACAGGAACAGCCACATGAGGTAAGTTATAAAGTCACGAACCCGAACTTTCACAGAAGTCTTCAGTTAGCTTCAAACAGATTTCCACTGGCAGGAACACACACACACACACAAAAGTCTTTAAATAGAAAATAAATGTGTTTTCTGGGTGTTCTGTTCTCAGGGGGGGGAAAAAGGAAAAAAAGCCTAAGTGTGGAAAAATATCAGTCTCTGGTTAGAATAAAGCTTTTTGCAATGAAAACTGAAGAGGACCCATCCAAGGAGGCTGGTTACAATGTGTTATAAATTGCATCTTTTCAAACTTCGCTTTTATTCTTATAGTCAGGCATCCCTTGTTTGGCCCTTGCAGTGCCTGTCTTTCAAGAGGCAGTTTGATTATTTGTGTTTGTTGCTGAGCTCCAATAAAGTTCATGAAAAGGAAACTAATATAGCAGTTTGTGCCTTTTGGAACACTTAATCAAATGTGTTCTTGCAAGCTATGCATTAAAAATACTGGCAGCTCAAGGCTTATGAAGAAGACGAATACATTTTGCCACTATGCATCAACCACTGACATTTTTCTCAGGCATTTATCAGTAGGGAAGCTGCACAAAATCTTGTTGTTTGTCATTCTTATTAAACCACCCAACAAAGAAGGTCACTCGTCAGCAATGCAGATGAGTTCTGAAATGCTCCATCTCTTCTCCAGTCATTGCAATATTGTACATCTATGCAGGACATTTCCTTCCAAAGTATTTCATATATATCTATAGAAATGCTTGTCAAAGAAAAATGTATGCGATGCCTTCTCTCTCATGAGTTTGTTGTATAAGGACATTATATGCGTGTGATGCAGCTAATGGTACAAGGTCACAATTTTACTGTGAATTATGTCCAGATCCATTTAGCTAGCAAGGTAATCATGGACGTCCCTTGTCCTTCTCACCTTCAGCTTTCTCTTCTTTCTCTGGCCTACTGGTTTTCCAGACTAAGTAGGCAAGAAAGCAGCCTCAGCCCCTCTGCTCTTCTCTCTCTAACTGGCCTGAAAGCAAGACCACTCTGCTGTTCTCTGCCCGTATTCCCTCACATCCATACCATGAAGCACCACGAATGAAGTATAATACTTTCTTTCAATGCTCTTCAAAGAGCTCCTGAGAGGAGCATGGGGCCTTCTTTGGGTGCACCTGAGAGCAGGGCTTGTGACCTGATCTCCAGACAGCAGGCCACAGAGGGCACACAGGGGCACCAGGGATTTTACAGAGGTTAGGAACCAGTAGATGGACCTGCAGAGATCCCCAGGGAAAAGTAGTGAAGGGATCTTTTGGGAAGGGGATTGTATGGCAAGCAGAAAATGAGGAGAGTTTTCCAAAGGTCAAAGATGCCAGAACAAGGGATATTTTGAGCTGCTGTACTGGGACTGGGACAAATGGCTGTGAGGAAAAACACATCTACCTACACACTTAAGAACAACTACAAAGCAGAGGTGTGAAAAACAGATTGATCAATACTTATGTATACACCCTGAAGAACTGCTTCCTAAAATGCTTCCTTAGCAGTGTACGAGCCTGCAGACACAATACTTCTCTGCAGTTATGCGAGATGCTGCACCTAACTGGGATCACACAGGGAACGTATACATGTGTAGCTTTGCCCCAAACACCTCGATAATCATTTCCAGCATTTCAAAAAGGTCCATAAGACTGTCATGGGCTTGCTGCCAGAGTGCTGTTTTGCTATGTCATCGTTCCAGAAGCAGAAAGGACCATGGCCAGCATGAAAGGACATCAGCTAAGCACAAGCCCAGGACGAGCTGTTCTGTGCAGCAAGGTAAACTCACAGGGTAACAGCTGCAGTCAGCTTCAGAGAGGATTTACCCACCCACTCACCAAATCACAGTGTTTGTCCTGTAGTTTTATTTCATAGATTATAAGCAACAGTGAAAACCCAACAAGATTCCATGAGAAGAAGCATGTCAGTACTTGAACTGGAGACAGTTCTTCTGAATCAAAAGGATAAAGCATCTTTGCTTGAATCACTTGAATTATTGGACTTCACCAAATGTGATGAAAAGGGTGAATTACATGTTGGCAGGTTTTCTTTTTCAAAGCTCATAGATCGAAAAAAAAAATGTGGAATTGTCTTACCTGGGGTATCTTCTTTTTTTTGTTGTTGTTCCAAATTCAACATCCTTTGGAAAAATAACTCTTGGTGATGATTTATGGCAAGGAACTGTATAGATAAGGATGTAGTTGTGCTCTCTGAAAAGGTTACGGGGAAAAGAAAGAAAAATAATTCTTCTGTTTTGCTTAGAATGCCTTAAAAAAAAAAAAAAAAAAAAAAAAAAAAAAAACAGTAAAGAATAGTACAATAGCCTCAGAGATAGCAGTGCTTGCCTCGGCTTAATCAGACAAGGAATGCTCCCTGCTGAGTGAAATATAGCAGAAGTGTGCATAGGATTTTGTAAGTTATTTGCAGAATTGACAGGGTCATATGCTCAATGACCTCATTACATAGATGTGTTAGGGTCATGATGAGAGGTAGATCACCAGCTAGAAACAACATCATACACCAAAACTGCTTTTTTATTATTATTATTTGGCACCATTCATGACAATATATTCCCAAAGCTACATCTTCCTGCAGGATTTGCAAGAATCCAGGACTTCAAATATATGATTTGTGAAGCCTTCAGGATCCAGAATCAAATCAGCTGCATGTTCTCACAGCTACCATCCAACCTGCACCTGGGAAGACAAAGTCGTCTCCATTTACCCTCTTTCTCTGAGCATTTTGTGGGGGAGTAAGACAAATGAAAGACCCAACACATTTTTTCTCTAGTAACTCATAGGTTACTAGTTTTGCTGTAGAGATGTGCATAATTTTCGAGAGTAACTAATTATCACAGCTGTTTCAGTTCTTTATTGCCAGCTTGAGACAATTCTTACAGCTCTGATGGGAGTATTTTGCTTTAAAGTCAGCCCCTCTAGCATGTCACAGGTGGTAAACCTAACTTGTGCAATGGAAATAGCTAAAGAAAACCCACTGCTGCTACCCTGAGTGCTTGTCTGCACTTACACAGAGCTGGACTAGGATGTCCTGAAGTCCCTTCCAGCCTGCATCATCTATGATCCTGTGCATAGTTCCTAGAAATACCTCTGCTCAAATTGCATGGCTGTGAGGCACAGGATGAAGGAAATTCACCTCAAATCAGCTCAGAACAGCAACTCTTGCTAGGCACAGGGCGTGCAAGTTTCCACAATTCTCCTGTGCAAATGGAGAACTGGAGGGCAATGGATGACTCTAATTAGGCCTGATCAAGGGAGAGGACCTGGAGCCCTCAACACTTGGACCAAGGGTTAGGTCAACATGCAGCATGAGTTTCCTGACTGACAAAAGGGCCAAGGGATTGAAAGCGCTAGGCAGTGCTTCAAACTCTGACAAGGTGGCTGAGGCCTACCTCTAGGTTTCTCTGGGAAGCACAGGTACTTTGTCTTATACAGCACTGCTTAAAGATCTGCAGTACTGGCCTTCCTAAAAAGAAAGGTGGACTGCATTTCAGTATGAACCAACTTTTAAAAGAGAAAAAATAGTGTAGATGTCCTGATTTGCCCTTATTTGAATACAAAATATCTCCCTTGACAAAAAAAAAAAAAAAAAATGATTCTACAAAATTGATGACTTTGCTGTGGGCTTCATGCTGCTCTTCTACTTCAGGCTTCATTATACTTGCTTAACTTAGATCCACTGGGGAGTAAATATGTGTTTTAAATGAGACGCAAATTAAATTAATGATTCCTAAACAACAAAGTAGCTTCTGAATTGCTTTTAGTTGATCTGAAATGGATGAGCCCCTTCATGAGTACTTCTGGTGCAAAACCTTTGAAACAAAATAACAGAAAACAAACTAGCTGGTCTGGCTCGAATATGCCATGGGTGGCCTGAGGGAAGCTCTTGCAGGCTTTTCTTGAAAAGATTTCTACAGAGATATCTTTGAGCAGCCAGAACAGTTTTAAAAAATCACACTTAGAATGACTTCTCCCGTTTTACTGTATCTTTCTCCGTGCCTGGGCTGTAAGAGATGGCTGCACCATGCTTTGCTATGCCAGAGATTGCTGAAATGATACTTGAGCAGATTTTGGGAAGGATGCAAAAAAACATCTGAGTTGGGGCCCACAGAGCAATGCAGGCACCCTCTCTCCTACCCCACTTTGAGGAACTGAGCTGCTGCCAACAGCTAAAAGTGGAAAGGGTGTAGCGGGGTTATCTTGAGAAGGCAGATGCAGTGGAAAGGGTGTTAGGCTTGCAAAAAGTTTGTGGAGTGCTAGTTTAGACTATAAAACTCATTTGGATGCATACTTTCAAGTAGCAATCAACCACAGGAAACAGAAAATTGGAAAAGGACTTAGGTCTTGTGTTTTCTTAGTTGCCTTGCTTTCTGTTCTTTTTCTGGATTAGTGTCAGATTTATGTTAGGAAAATCCATCTTAAGCGTGGGTTGTGTGCAAAGTCCAATCTGCACCTGAATTTGGCCTGGTGACAGAGTTCACTGGCTGCTAGTGAAGTGGAAAGCCCATGAGGAAGTCTCTTTTCTGATATATATTTTTGTCGTGCTTTTGCAAAGGTGTTGATTCCAGAATGACACCTGGGATTCCACTACAGGTCTGGCTTCTCAGGCAATGGTAGTGACACATCCCAGTTTTCTGGTGACATCAAGGGACAGCTCTGGCTGTCAGCCCTCTGCTTGCCTGAGGAGCTCAGGAGCAGTTATTTCTTCATAGTCACAAAGTTCCAGTGTAAAGAAACTTCCTGCAGGAAGGACTTTCCACAGCACGTCTGTTAACAGTTCCTACGTCTCCCAGAATCTCACCAATGTGACGGGAGCGCTACTATTGAGGCTTGCCATCCTTTCCCAAAGTCCCTTGGTGTAATGATCATCAATGAGTTTCCCACTCTCCTGCTGGCTATAATTCCTAAAATGTTCCTGACATGATGGGTTAAAACCAGGTTGTTTCTTTCTCACAGCAAAATGAAACATATTCTTAAAGTGCTCCATATTTTTTTTTCTTAGTATTCATTATGCTAGTCTGGTAATGCTAAAAAAATGCATTAAAAATAGAACAGAAACTGAAATTTCTGAAGTAGTCTGACAATGACAGCATGTACTGCAAAATAATGGAAAATAAGGCTGGGTTACAGGACTTGGGGACTCTTTCACTTCATCCTTACTCAGGGTCAAACCTTCAGGTCTGGCTGAAATAATATCTGTCTTTTGTGGTTGTGGGTTTTTTTTTCTTTTTTCCTTTCCCTTAAAGATGCTCTGTAAAAGCAGTCCATTTTCTCATCCTCTCTTAAGCAATGTTCCAGAGAAAGTTGTAGCATGATGTAGCTTTACAGAGCAGCAATTTTAGTGCAACGCGTTATGGTCAATGGAAGCCAGGAGCTCTCTTCCTTCTTCATTTTCTCATTTGGAAATATTAAGAGCCTTGCTGCAAAATATTAAGAAAACAGTAATTCAGTAGAATTTAGCCTTGTGATGTCATGGTGACTGGAAAAGGGAAAGAGTAACAAAAGTCAACAACAAGAAGAAATATGCAGTGTGTTTTAAAAAAAAAAAAAAAAAAAAAAAAAACATTCACACATCATCCTGTTTGTAGTCATAATCACACAGTCAAAGCCAACACAAAGTAAATAAAACTAGAAACTAATTTCAGGGTGTGCTTCATTTACTCAAACACCTTGAGTGAGAACAGCCAGAAAACATGCAGCAGTGTTCTGGGGAAGTTTGGGTGAATGACACAGCAGAGGCAGCTTTGTGCAGGCTGCATTTCACCCCTTCTGTTTACCATTATGTTATGCTAGGATTTAATTAACTGCCCTTACTCACTGTACACGCTGGACGGTGCTCAGCTCATGAACAGTATGTCAACATGTCGTTCTCTTCTTGTTTCTTGAGTTCAAGCTTGACTTGTAGCATGGTATTTAAACCCTCCCTTGGCCACCAAAATGTTGGTCTGATCTCATCATTATCACGTGGATTTCCTTCCATGAAGCCCCTTCGTGTAAAGGGAGTTTTTTCTCATTTCACCGATGGGAGAGAAGCAACAAGAGAAGATGCTGAGGCACATGCACTAATTCTGAGTCCTCAGGTTGGGAGACCCAGAGCAGGATCTTTGAGCAGTTGGTATTAAATAGCACTTTACATGCACAAATCCAAAAAAGTACATCTCCCATTGACCAAAGTCTCAGCTCTTAGCGTTCAGGCTCGGAGTCACGGTTCAGCTATCCAGAAAATAAGGAGCACGGGAACGGGGCAATGCTCAGCTGATAAATATCTGTGTTGTATATGTGGTGGAGGCAGGGTGAGGATCCAACTCTCCAAGGAAGCACTGGGGCTGTTTAGATCACTTATTTGTCTGGCCATTTGTGTGAATAATTCATGAGTGAAAGACTCTTGAGACTCCTTGAGCCATAATGAAAATACGTCCATTACAGCCTGCTGATTGATTTTTGAATTTCAGCCTGGCAAGCCAAACAAATAAGGTAAACATTGCAAAAACAAACCCAGAGCTTGTCAATTGGCACTCCCCTGCTGCCCGCCTCCCTGAAACAGTGCTGATATTTATGATTATTGTTGCAAATCTCTCTCAAAGCACCCATCCAGAGTTACCATGTGGACTTCTGAATGCTTTCAGTGATGCCTTATTTTTCAGAAAATTAATTACTCAACAGCATCCTCCAATGCCATTGTATGATCTTTACATCTAAAAGCATCGATTTATTCAGTCCAACCGCACACTTGAGTACATAACATGGCCTCTCTTCCTGTGCTTGCAGTAGAAGAGGCACAGGAGAGTTGCTTTCAGCTGTCAGCCTTGGATTTCCATGGCTTCAGAAAACCTGCTGTAGAGTCCTGGTGTGAAAGCAGGGAGTTCTATAATTCATGACCACAAGCTGTCTCCATTTGGGAGTTTCTCCAGGGGACAGTACTGCAACAGCAGTGCAAAATGCAGAGCAGTTGATGCTACAAGAGCCTCATCTCCGGTCCAGAGACAGAAGGTGCTGAGGTCCCTCACCTCCTGCTAAAGCCATGCTGAGGGATGAACGTGTGTGGACCAGGGATGAGCCACCCACACTGCTGGGCCCTTTGTCCAAAATTAAATACCTATTTTCTAGACGTGCAACATGGCTCTCCTGACCGCTCCACGCTGTTTGTGGTTTTTGGTAGGGTGAATATCTGCAGTTAGGTGTTATAAAACAAGCCGTGCTACACAGCTAGCAAATGAAAAATATCACCCTGGGTAACGGGTCAGTGAGCCCACACAGCACACTGTAAAGCGAGGCCAATTTCATCCTCCCTTTGAGTTGTCATTCTGTAATATGTCACTATTTTGAAGGTATGGTTGTGTAAACACTGTCAAGCACAAGATGCTGAGAAGCCCTGGGCACAAAGTTGGCCACATTCATCTTACCTTTTAATGGCTAATTTTTTGTGTAAGCAGTGCTCAGAGCAGGACGGGTTATGACTGCAAGCTGTTCCACCACTTCCTTGTAATACCCATAGAAAAGTTGCTGCTTTTCAGGCAAAGGCCTCCTCTTTATAGCTGCAACGTTATCTTAAGGCAGATTTTATAGCCAGCCTTTTCCACAGGTAAATGGCTGGCCTCAAGTGGTTTATTTTTTTTTTTTCAGTATTGGTGTCTGCAAGTCTTAGCAAAAATGATGAGGAGTTCAAGGTTCAAGCTTTTTCAGCTTAGAGAGGACTCAGCAACCAGGTCTGCTATTCCCTGGGCAAGACTGCAAATAAGTTACTAAGAAGAATTCAGTCTTTTTTCACTCTCTCTCTTCTGAAGAGGAGACAGCCATAACTTATGCATACCAAGAAGCAGGTATAAATCCCAAAGAAGCAGGTAGACAGGTATTTCAGGAGCAGACTTGGTTCTTCCTCATTTCCTCACTCAGTCTGATGGAGGATGCTGATCTCATTTTAAGGCACTCAGCTCTCCCTCCTTTGCTGGATGGATATTGCTTAGCCTTGAGATTTCATCTCCTGGAGCAGAGCAGCTCTGTTCTGGGACGTACTTGAACATCACACCATGAAAGTCCGCTTTTTGCACCTTTCTTCAGTCACAGGAACAGTTTTATTTTTTGCAGCTAAAGATGCTCCCTGGGCTTCTGGCTTCAAGCATGTTGGCAAGGTCAACCAACCCTCATGCTAAAGGATGCCAGTATAGAAGATATAAACTTTCAAAGTAGCTGAGAACTAGGAAAAGGCTCTGCTTCAAAAGAAATAAGGAAGGCAGTCTATAAGACTACCCTTAGCTCTCCCAAGTGAGTGGGTTCTTGCTGCATTAAAAAATAAATGCAGGTTTTAGACATTATTTCTAGCTGCCAGTATAATGACTGTAAATGGGAAGACTTTGCTGAATATGAGTGGGTGCTAGTGATAAAAAGTGGTAGAGGAGGGAAGAACGGGAGAAAATGATGAAAAGCAGAGGTGAACATGATGTCTTCTTGTCCTGGATCCACAAGGCTCCATATGTGAGCACTCACATGGACATGCAACGCAGCAGAGAGCCCTTCTCCAGCTCTCGCAAACCCAATATCTGAGTCAATCTCAGACCTAAAACCCTGTTGGACTGTCTTCAGCACCTTTGCACTTCTTCACAGACACAAACGGCCCAAAACATGTGAACCCCAGTGGAGGAAGCAGGTTGAAAGCAGAACTGTGTTGCAAGAGCAACAATGCACCTTGATCAAGGTGTAGGAAGGATCTCCACCATGCCCAGGGGCTCTTCGGGTGCCACCACAGTTCTGCGGCTTCACTGATACCAGCTGCAGCTTGCCAGATGCACAGGCAGCGGGGTGGGGGGAAGCCAAGGGCAGCAACTGCAGCTTTTCCCCTCCTTTTCCAGATTCACACATCTCAGATGCTGGAGATCTTCCCCCATGGCCACCTCTTCCCCAGCAGGGTCAGCACCACCCCAGAGAGCTAGCATGCCAAGGCAGAAACATGCAGCTCTGCCTCAAAACACTTCCATTTTAATAGCAAGGAATTAGAATATTTCTAGCAGTGTTAAATTAGGTGTTTTTTTGTTTGTTTGTTTTTCCTGCTGTCAAGCCAAGATGGTACTGGGAAGAACTGATATGAATGTTCACACACAGGCAATTCTTGAGTCTCACAGGGAGACAGAGCGATTGTGAGGAGCTGGGGTGGGTGCTTTTCCACACAGACTGAGCTCCTGGGGCTCTTCCTCTGAGCAGAGGGATTTAGGAAGCAGGAGGCTTTGCTAGTTTGATTGCATCTCAGCACATTGCACCAGGCAAGGCATTACTTTTGAGCAATAAGGTGAAACTCAGTGCTGTCATCCAGCAGCAGCTTTTTTTTTGTTGAAGCTCTACCCCATTCCTGTATCAACAATAAGCTTTAATAAAAACAGAAATTAAGAAGGGAAGCACCTAATATGCTCATTTGATCTCTCCTTCTCCCTTGTGCTGTGTTGCAGCAATAGCTGCACGTTTCCGAACTACTCTTTCCTTGTGCCTTCCTTAATAATGCTGCCTCTGTGCTGTGGCTTCAGTTTCCATTAATTTCCTTCCTTTCTCCAAGGCAAGTTACACTCCCACAGCCTCTTTCTAAGGCATGCATTGGTTTATTGTGCCCATAATTTCATTTTTTTTCTTTCAGACCATAAGCCCAAGTCCCCTTGGAATGGAGGTGCCGTAGCTCTTTGAACCATCTTATTCAGCC
The DNA here is from genome assembly GCF_011077185.1 of Oxyura jamaicensis. Taxonomy (NCBI): domain Eukaryota; kingdom Metazoa; phylum Chordata; class Aves; order Anseriformes; family Anatidae; genus Oxyura; species Oxyura jamaicensis. The sequence goes on from NC_048893.1 coordinate 175,687,124, forward strand.
ATTGCTCGGCTGCTCTGAAAGAAAAAAAAATCGACCTGAAGGAAGACAAAGCCTCTCAGTCCTAGCTTCACGCCACGTAGCATTTCATTGCATTATTCATAGATGATGACCTCCTGCAGTGTGGTAGGAAGCCAGGAGCAGGGCTGCACAGGTAATGGAGATGTGCCCCGGTGGAGCCATCAGCACCGAGACCCTTCTGAAAACCTCCAGGAGGTGAGAGGCACTGGAAGAAAACCGATGGTGGGGAAAAGAGCAGGAGTTCTAGGAAACGAGTGAGTGACAAAGGGAAAGGTGATGAATTAAAATGAATTCATTTAACCACATAGGAATTAGACCCCTGGTGTTTGACAATCTTTTTCTTTCTGAGAATCTGGAGATTTCTTGCTTCTGCTAATTGTGAATCTTCTACCACTCGAGTGAAAATTGAATTCACTTTATGTGCAAGACCCCAGAAACCCTGTGCACCAAAGGTTTCCATGAAACTCTAGCAGAGCAAGTTCAAAATCTTCCAGTAACACCACGTGCATTAAAAATGGAGTTTTACTGAATAAAACATGCAAATGAATAATGCAGCCAGTACTATTCTTTGTGTCATTAATTTGATGATAAGTTTAATTAATTTAATGTTGCCATAAATTTTGATTTTCTTTGTGTTGCTGAATCTCAGGCTAGAAATGCCAAAGGCAATACCAAAATTTTAGAGAAATCACTGGGTACTGCTGCAGGTGAAGAGGGGACAGCTGGAGTCCTTGGGGGATGCAGGGCATGGGCGACTGCGCAAGAAGGTGGAGCACAAACACTGGGCTCCTGGATCTTCCAAAATAACTGGTAATTGAACAACACACAAGGCTAGCACTGGAAAAAATATAGTAATAATAATCAGAATTTCTTTCTTCCACCAGCTGAGGTAGACTGGGAGGATATGCAGTGTCCCATGAGCATTTGCCTAAGGAAAGTTGCCAAGTGAGATGCATGTCATGGGGTCACATCATGATTATCGTTCCAATGAAAAGTTTCCTTATAAAATCCATAAAGATGACAGGTGGCTTTTTTTATGAAGAGAATATTAAAAAGAAATCGTGGTCTAGCAGCAAGGACCACTGTCAAAATGAAATGGTCTCTTCCTAGTTGCTTGGATGTGAGCATCCCACTGATGTGCTCTCTGAGCTCACAGCAGTGCAGTGATCCTTACAGATTTCATTTCCCAGGTGATTTTCCCACAGGGCTGCAGTCGTAAGCCTGTAGCTGGCTCTGGTGCCTTTGTGTAGTTACATCAAGCCACTAAAGAACTGCTGGAGGGAGATGTTCACTCATTCTCCAGGCAGTGAGATGCATCCCAGGGGGAAACGTTCAGGAAATTACCTTTTCTCTATATATTTCTTTGGCAGTGCTCCAGTGTACCCTTAAACAAAGGACAAGAGCCTGTCTGCCTTAATGTCAAGGTGGTCCAAGAGCAGTCAGTCTTGGACAAAGACACCCAGGGGAGGAGGGACCCAGGTAAATGCAGAGGTGTTCTGCGTGCCTTAGTCACTCCATCAGCTTGATCTTGCATGGTTTGGTAAGTCTGGGTGCCTAAAATATATTGCTGTGCATCTTTCTTTTTTTGTTTTCTCTGAGTTTCTGTTGCATGAAGGGGGCACATAGTCTTCCTGGCTGTTTCTCAGAGCTGCTTTCTAGCAAACTTTCCCCGTTTCCTCAAAGTTTTCATTGGTAAATTAAGTAGCTGTGCTGCTGGCTGGCTGCCATGCAGCTCTTTTCATTTGCAGCTACAAAACAGGATCCTCCTAAATAGAAGCTGTCACTGACAGCAGAGAAAAGACTTTTTGTCTGAAAAACAGCACAGTTCGTTCTTCGGGGAACCAACCTTTTTGCTCTGTTTTTCCAGACCAGTGGAGCACAACTCCAGTGTGCTTGCTCACACCTGCCTCTGTGGGTTTTGAGTCCCAGTCTTCATCCTTCCATCATCGCAACAAAAATGCTTGATGTGGTGGGTCCTTCCCAACACTGGGGTTACACTGTGCAGCAGAAAAGCCACACTTCTCTCCCCATCCTCCTCTGTTGGAAATAAAATACTCCCAAGGCAAAGATGTCCTGCCAAGAAGTCACCTACCCCCAGCTTTTTGCACTTCCATAAGGCAAGTGAGTACCAACATACCTGGTCTCAGCCAGGAACTAGTAATAAACCACTTGCATTATTCCCTTGTATCACTAGCAGCTTGTACAGCAATAGGAGACTGTCCAGTGCTTAGAAAATTTTCACTTTGGGATTTCCATGTTGCCTCCTGAAGGACAGAAGAACCTTTCAGCTCCTGCTGGATTAATGGTCTATTCCTAATCACATTGAGAACCTAAGAGGACACTTGATCTGCTGCAGGAATGTGAGCAGTTCACATCTGGAGAAGGCACGACCTTCACAGTATGTTAAAGATCCATCAGTACTGGGGTTGGAAGAGGGATCCGGGGAAGGTTTGAACCCAGAGGAGATCCCATGAACACCTCAACAAAGGTGTTAAATACTAGCATATTTAAACAGTCCTTTTGAGGGTGTTCATGCAAAGCCCCTGTGGTGTCTCCTGAGCATCCAAGGGCATCACATCTCCACCTAGGCAGGCTGCAGGGCTTACTCCTGCTCCTGGCAGGATCTCTGTGCTCCTTACCTCTTCAGTATCTGGGTAGCATTCCCAGTATACTATTCCATAATATGCAACCAAAATTACCTTCTCCCTCCCAGCATGGCATTTACTTGCAGGTATAGGCAGCTACGTGCATTACCGTTCTGTGTGAAAAGCCCACACAGCTTCCAAAATCTACAGTGAATATATTTTGACAAGTTTTAGGCTTTCTCTGATATTAACTCCACCACTAGCAAGAGAAAAATCAGCCTATAGCAGGGCTTTGCTTCATGTGCTGCACACAGGTCTATTTGTAGAGTTTAATAGCACAGTTTTTCTGTAAAACAAATGATTTTCTTTTTTTAACCTTTTTTTTTTTTTTTTTTTTCCTAGAGGGTAGTGGATATTCCTTCTCCTCGCTTCCTTCCGTGGGAAGGTGAATAGCTCCCTCAAGTGCACCACCGAGTTCTTCAGATGACAGAAGAGTACAGCTGCCAGCTCCCTTGGGAGCTGCACTTCAGACTGATCCTTATGACCTAGCAGCTGAAATACAAATCAGCCACATCCCTTCCACTTTGGAGGCCAGGAGGGTATAACAGCATGGACACAGGACACCCCATGCCAGTCAGCCCCCGAGCAGGAGTGAGGGCCCATGAGCACCCTGTGACATGTACATGGGCACCAAGGTTTGGGTGTGAAGTAGGGAACTTTCCCTGCAGAAAGCATAGCTGCGTGCTTTTTTTTGATTTTATTTTTTCCTCTGCTTAGGCACTGCAAATCAGGGGACAAGCTATGCCTCTGGTTGTTCAACCACAGCCTGACACCTGCATGAACTTGGAATGGGACCAGAAGGTCAGTCTCAAATGCAGTCATTTCAGATACTTGAACAGGACAAAAAAAATGCATAGATGAAGGCAAGTGTCAAGACTTCACTGCTTCTGACCTTAATCAGTTTGAGTATTTCTATTTACTAACAGATTAAAAAATCAACTGGGCAGGGCCTAGGTTTGAGTCACTCAGAGTCATCTCAGCACAGCTCTCATCTTGGGGCCAGGGATTGTCCCATCACAGCCCAGGTCATTCCTTTAGGATTAACTTCTAGTTCCAGAAGGTCTCCCACAGTGCTGCTCGGGGCTTTACTCTGGCATGCAGGACTTGTGAGACCCTGGTGCACAGGACGTGTTGGACACTCAAGTGCAAGGCCCATAGGACCCTGACGCACAGGCCGTGCAGGATGGCCACCTTCCCAGCAGGCTGGTGATGCAGATATAGGACTGGGACTGTCAAAACCCTTCTCTGCAGCCTGGTTTCCATCTGCCAAGTGCTTCATTAACTTCCCAGGCTCCATCCAGACAAGAAGACAGTTCCTCTTATTCCAAGGAACCATTGCCATGCACCAGCCGCTAGAAAGCTCCAAACTTGGCTGAGTGTCTGCCAATTAGCCACAAAGTCCTGCACTCCCTGATCCTCCTGGAAAGGGTAAAGTTCCTCAGAAGGATCACACACAGACCCATGCAAATTAAAAGAGGACATGAAATGACAGCAAAGGAAAACAAGTACACAAATCAATGAGACAGCAAATGGGGAATACAGGGCAACGCAACACGGACAACATCATAGCTCTCCACAGTGAAGGACAGAAGAGCAATGTGAGCTGAGAAATCAGGACAGATTTCAGTAAAACATTCAGATAGTGCTACCTAAGTAGGCCGTACCTAACCAAAGGTTGATCCAGCTGCAGTTCCTCTCCAGCTTCAGTTCAGCTTCTCTCTGTCATATTTCCTGCATTATTTTCTTTGTCAGAATAGTTCTCTCCCCCTTTAAATCCTCTGTAAATAGAGAGTGCAGCCGGAGTTTCTAAGAGCAGCAGTCTCAGGGAACTTGATGGAATTTAATTTCTGCTGTCAAAGAGGGTGAGAATTTGTGGAGGCAGCAGGCTTTCCTGGCAGCAAGGAGCAAGGAGGCATTTTCGAACAAGGAGGGATGTGCTTCAGGGGAGAAGCAAGACCCATCATACATCCACTCTGCTAAACCAAATCAGACTGAGGACCCCTCGGTGATTACTTGCTAGATCACTACTTTTCTGTGTTTTGGATTGCTCCAGATTTCTCCAAGCCATGGAGGAAGGTGGCCCAAACAGGTGGCCAGGTGGCCCTGGAGGAAGGTGGCCCAAGGAAGGGTCAACACAGACCTGTCACTGACCTTCAGTTATGAGCATAGACAGAAGTGTGGTGGCCAAGCTCTCTCCGGCAATGCCAGTCACAGAAAACAAAACTTGTTCAGGATGCAACAAATGCAATTTCATCAGGAGGCTTCTCAGGAGCGTCTCAGCCCCAGGTGCACGGAGATGCACCCTTGCTACAGGCTGCACCCAGAGGATAGGAACAAATCCACCCCACCAACTAAGCACATTCCCCATAAAGAAGGGAGCTAAGGGATGGTAGGAGAAGAAAGCCAGGACTGAGTAAGTCCAATATTCCTCACTTTCAGAGATACTACTCCAGGTCCACAGGGGTTCTGAGTCTTCAGGTAAGAGAGCTTAGCCCAGGTTCAGGTGTTTGAAGAGAGAGGCCAAGATTCTCTGGTAAACCTGATGGGAAACTCACCCTTCTCAACAAGGCATCAAAATCTGCTGCAGCCAAATCTCCTGTTCATAGTAAACAAGGTGGTTCGCAGCGTGCCAACGGTGCTGCACAGAGGTGAAAGTCAGTCAGCCAAATGTAAATAAAAGCTGCTGAGAGTTATTAATAAAGGGAATTAATATAGAGTTATTAATAAAGACTTAAAGGAACTCTTCCATTGCCTCATTACCAGATCCTCACTGTGGTAGATCACAGAAAAACAGACCTGAGAGGAGTCTGGTGAGGTCCAAGCTCACTCCTCTCCTGAGGCAGGTCAGCACTTCAGAACCTATGATCAATGATGGTTTTATCTTTACCTTTAAGAAAGGACAAGGAGGAGGCTGATAAATGGAGGGAGGCTAGGAGAGGTTTGGGCTTGCAAAGATGAATGCTAAATATCAAATAAGTCATCTGCAATGGAAGGTGAAGCAGAAAAAGCTAAAAGAAAGGGACTGGGGAGAAGGTTTTCCAACCTTGCTCCTACTGTTGCCCATGTCACATCATCCTTCATAGATAAATGAAATTAATATGTGATAGCGAGGTCGAGCATATGGAAAAGGAGAGAAAAAGCACACCAGTGACACTAAACCATCTAAATTTGCAAAATTCAGGCACACACAGAGATGGGCAGGATATGCTCAAGAGTGGGACAAATGCTACAAAAACAAGCAATTCAGAACTCAATGAGCCAAGTCTTAGGTCAGAGGAGTTTGGTGATCATTTGCCTTGAAACATTCAGCCTTTGACTTTGAGACAAATAGGCAGCACTTGGGTTTAGCAGCTCAGCCTTTTGAAGAGAAAAAAAAATAGTAGCAAACAGGCATCTTTCTGTTGAGCTCAGGATTGTGTCAGCACCCATTGCAATAGCCTAACGCTTGTTTTTATAATTGGGAACCCTTGCTATAAGGCATGGCCAAGCAGATCAAGGAGAAAACATCTTTCAACTTGGAGTTAATTGGCTCTTCAAAATATTCCACAGTGATCTTTGAAAAAAACGCTTTTTGCCGTGGGTGGAGCAACACACCAAGTGGGAGCTTACCACAACTGCAAGCACCCACAGAGCCACTCGCCCTCTGTCCCCCTCTCTGGCAGGACAGTCAGGACAATAAATTTGATACTGCCTAAAGAATACGTAGGCAGGGATCCTCTGGTTAGAAAAGCAGGGTTATGGCATTACTCACACTAGACTCAGAGTACGAATGCAGTGCTTGGCAGACAGCTGTAAGAGAAAACAATCAGCAGAGCTACACAGTGGATACATCTAAGGCAAGTTCCAAAGAGGCAACAGAGGGGAATTCAAAGGAAAAGCGCAAGTAAAGGAAAATAGCTGGCTTTGAACATACAGAGCATACCACTAAGCTGTTCTGGATGCAAGGAATGAACGCCAGAAAATAATTAAACATAGCTAAAAAGTCTGAGATGTATTTTTCCAGGTGATAAGTCAAAATAGGGAGGTCTTTTTTTTTTTTTAAAGAACATTAGCATCAAGGTGTCAGGTAGGAAGTCAAACACAGTGCTGTGCTGTCCTGCATTCGTTTCCTTCCAAGAGCACCAAGCACCCGAGCTGCTTTAAATCCCTTTTCTCTGCAATGCACTTGCTGCAAGTGACTTGGTGTTTTAAGGACCATATCCCATGAAGAGGAAGGAAAGGAAACCATGGGCATCAGGAGGTGATGAGGTCCAATCACTACAGACAGTGGTCACAGAGCTACTCCAAGCTGCATCAGGCCTGTGATGGCAACAAGGGGTTGAGGACATGACAGGGAAACCAGCATGGTGATGGGTACATTAGCCTTGTGACCTCAGTGAGGGCACCATACCACAGCTTCAAATTTCACCAGATTCAGCTTTTTTTTGGTTTTGTCCCTTTTAGCATGAGGACAACACTGCAAGCTGTTTAGGATCATAAATAGAAACACCACAGCTCGCCTACCTTTGGGATCACAGTAAATTAAGTTAATATAAGGAAAACATTAGGAGCGTACTGGCTATTCCCCTGACCAAGTTACACAATTAGTTTGGAGAAGAGGGGAAGGCAGCCAGCAGAGACTGGAAACTGCTCCTGAAGCTTTCCTGCCAGGAAGCAGCTCGGGGCCTTCCAGCACCCAGCTCTGAGAGGACAATGAACACTGGTCACCCTCTGGGCTTCAGTGAGCAGATGTGGGCCTGCCCTGAAAGGCTCCCGGTACCTCAGAGCCACGAGGTCAGCTCACATCCAGTACCTGCTGTGCTTGTTTTTGATGACAAGATTTGGCATTGCTTCATGCTTGATCAGGTATTAGCAGAAATCAGCAATCATAGCGAGGGACAGAAGAGGACAGATGGGTGATGATGTCAAGCAACAGCAAAAGCTGTAAGACAAACTGTAAGAAATGGGAACAGAGAGAAGGCCCCTCCTGGTGTTTTTGAACTTCGGTGCAGATGGAGACCAAACAATGAAGATCATTTTAGTTTGGAGCAGTAGTTGATGCACTTTCAGAAGAGACAGACAGGGAAATATAAATATATACACATATATTCCTGTATTTCCATTAAGGAAACTTGAATTACCAGGAACCACAGAGAGCTTAATACACAGCACCTGGGCTCCCTTATAGCTCTAGGGACTTCAGCTGTCCTAGAGCCAAGGAGCTAATTGCTTCCTGTGAATAAAAAGGCAGTATTCCAGATATCTGCCCTGCACTCACACGAGACTCCAGCTTCTAATTAGGAATAAGCTATCCCAGTCAGTGTGTGCCTATTGTTCATACAGAATTCCCTGTTTCTGTACAGTTTCTTGCAACTTTTTTGTCAAGTTTGCAGTCAGGTTTTCCTAAGCGTTTTATTTTTTTTTTTTTTTGGTCAAAATTCTACAACAAAGCATTGAGCCAGACTGAATATGTCACATAAGACTTCAATTAAAAATAGCTTTCTTATCAGAAAAGAGTCATGAGCATTACTGAAATACTGGATATTGCAAAATTGCTCAAAGTCTTCTCTTAAATAAAATATTACAAAGTAACTAGCAAATGTGAATGGAAAGTATTTTCTTCCACATGCATCCTACTATCTGAAAGTGGAGATGAGCTGCCAAGGACCAGAGATTTCCCTGCATCGTTACAACCCCCACACACTCTACAGCTTCAGTCATAAGCAGCCTGTGACCACCCTGCCTGCTGCAGAAGCTGTTTGATCAGAGGTATTTGAGACTGAACTGAAATAAAACAGCTCCCGACATGGGAACAAACACAATCTGGGAATCTATCCTCAGCTCAATTAGACCTAGATTCAGAGGTTCAAGACAAAAATGACAGATCTCTTGCAAAGAAAGCATGCTTCATCAAGAAATCAATTCTCAGTAAGGTTTTTCTTCAAAGTTTTATTTTTTCAGAAAATGATGTTTACTGGCTTTATATCATCCGACACACCTGGGTGACTTTAATCCTGTTCCCCATTCTCCATGGGAAAAACACTTCATTGCCTCATCATTCCCTGCTTATGGAAGTAGCTAATGCCACTGGTTGTGAATGGAGGAGGGAAAAAACACAAACCAAGTGGATGGTGAACACCTGTGTGTATAGATCCTTCATTAGTTCTCCTGCACTTCAGCACACACTTGAAAAACTTCTGTTACCATTCAAGGATTGCTTAATTAGGATCTTACAAAAATAATTATTTCAGTTGACTGAAAGAATGTAGCTTAACTTGTAGGTTGTTTCAGCTATTCACCTCAAATGAAACGTACTCAATCTGTTAAAGAACAGGGATTCAGGGTCGAGCCACTGCTGGTTTTGAAGATTTGCCTCAGCCATATTCACCTCCAACTCGCATGACTCCAAGCCCCAAATCATTGGTGACTGGGAAAGCGTATTTGCAAGGCATCACTATTGCTTATCCAGATACAAGACCTCTCTTTCCCAGGCATCCCCTACTAAGCAAACATTTTACATTCCCCATACAGCACCTGTTACGTAGAACAGCAGTAACTGAATTTCGGTGGTACTTAAACTCACACAAAAGTGGTAGTTCACATGAAATAGTTTTGCACCAAGTACACACCAACGAGGCTGATGATTTCCCAGACTGGCTGGAACAGCAAAGCTTCAAATTAAATCTAGCAACAGTAATAAGCACTCTTATCTTCCTTCCTCAGGTGCTTGATATTTCAAAAGCCTGCCAAGAGCTTGGGAAGAGCAGATAGCTGCTGTCTCCTCCTTTCCCTTGGCCCCAGCCTGCTCACTGGGGAGGCTGAGCTGCACTTCTTCTCTACCCTAACTTATTCCACAAGTCTAAAACCTTCTGACACATCTTGCACTAAACTAAACTAAAACGCTGGCCAGTGCAGTTTTCTTACACACTGTAGCTTCCCACAACCGGGATATAGCAATGTTAAAGTTATGACAGCCTTTGTCAGGCAAGAGGTTCATGAGGCAGCTGACACTGTCTTTAGGAGGAAGCCTTGCTACACAGTCACAGCTTCCCTGCTCCCAAATAGCATAAATTCACTACCTTCTGCCTACAGCCCCTGCACCGCTCAAAGGTGAGCTATTGCTTCATTCATTCTCCTTTGTTTATATCAGTTTTAACTTGTAATTACAGAATTGTTTTTAAATACTTTTTTTTTTTTTAGCTTGCTATTAAGCCTCCATTAAATCCAGGGCTACTCTTCTATCTGCACAAGTTTTATAGTTTCACCTTGATGATACAGGAGTTTTTCTCCTCGCTGCAAGGAGTTTCTTTTCTGCAAGGGGACACTAAGCTCACCTTCCCCACACGATGCGCATCAGGCCTGTTATTAATCCGAAATACAGCTTTATTTCCAGCTCCTTCGGTGCTCCATTCTCTACTTTTCTTTCCAACTACTCAGCATTGGATCTCTAACAATTGTTTTAACCAAATCTGAGTATGTCCACCAACAGTGCCTACATTAACGCTACCTAGAACCCTACTGCCTGTTTTTTCCATGAAAGTCATTTTTTTCACTGAACTATCACAGCAGAAAGTGGTTTCATACATCAAATCGAAACCAGTTCAATGTATTAACCAAAACCAACATACGAGACTCGATATTTTTGAATACTTACAGAAGATTTAATTTCCACCACAGCTGTCTTCAGGCACATAGCCCACATGAAGCTATTACGGATTCCTAAGGCTAATATTGAGGTAGTTGTGGAACAGAGGAACAAATCATTTCTGAATCCCAAGGTTGGCAGTGGTTACATTTAAAAAAAAAAAAAAAAAAAAAAAGCATTAAAATTTCTGGTCCTTTGAACCTCTTAACTGTAAGAAGTTATTTATACATTTTTCACGTTTTGTTTGCTTTGTTATAAACTTTGCTTCTGGCTGCCTAAGTTCAGTGAGCATCCATTCTTACATCTCTAATTCTTAATATTGCAATAAATTAAGGGGAAAGACGTTGTTTATAAGGCCTTAACTTGATTCAGGCAGTTCGTAAGGCCTTAAAGTTATCAGCTCCATGCCAAACATTAACAAGTCTTGATTGCAACATACTTTGGTTCAGGTGAGCCAGTCTGAAGAACAATTAATACATACCAATAATTAGAAGGTCCCATAGCACCTTGTTACTCATCTCCATGGCTATTCAATCACAAGATACTTCAAGCAGATCAATCACTAGTTCTGCTTCATCACCAAGTGTTTCCAGACCCTTATTTCTGGATAGAGGCACGCCTGCCATCTCTGTGCACCAAGCTGCTCATGGTCCTTCGTGTTCAAGCTCCTTCCTTGCCTCCCACCCCATCTCTGGCACGATATTCAACATCGGAAAGAGTAGAATTTCCCTTTAAAAACAATGATTTTGAAGTATTTGTATTACAAAAGCTATAAATACTGCTGAACTGCCTAAAAGCAACTACCTTCCACTCTGTATCTTAGTGTGAAGAGTGATTCGGTACATTCTGAATGCTCCCATCAGAAACCTGGCAGGCTGCCACCATGTCCTGCACCTATTCATCCTTTTTTAAAGGATAATTAAAAAAAAAAAAATTAACCTCCAGTGGCAAAGCAACACCTGACAAGTTCATTGTTTGTGAATACATTATCGAGCATTTCTGTATTTTACATTCCTCTCAAAGACAGAATTGATTTTCCCTTGGCCTCCCCTTCCATATTCAACTACATTTAACAGCTCAAACAGTGCAAAAGGGGAATTTGGACTAACAGCAAGATATAGATTTGTCTCCATTCTAGTCCAGTATTTGTACTAAAAGACCATTTCCACTTCTCATTTTTGGCAACATCAAGTCACTTGTGTTCTATCGTTCCTCCCTCTAATTTAGAGAAAAATGTAGGCTAGAAGTACGTTTTTTAAGAAGTCCGTCATCTTATGAAGCTGGAACATTATCTTTCCACATGCATTTTAAAAGTATAAGGCTAGAAGCAAACCTACACAGTAGAAATGAATTACAGTCTCTAAATTATTGTTAATCAACAAGTCTACTCAAACTAGTTCTCTACAAATCCATTCCTACTCACACCAGTTCTCTACAAATCCATTCAAGCCCACTGAATAAAAGCAACTCCGTGCATACGTGCAAGGCCAGTTTGGCAAGCTGGATTGAGAGCAAACAGTATCTATTTTGAGTGACCAACTAGGACTGAAAACAACAGTTTAAATTCAGAATGAACTTAACTTCTGCTAATTTTGCCTAAAAGCCACTGAAATATACCACACAAGTTTCATATTGCCCTACCTCAAAACTGAGGTACGATTTTAAGTTTCTCCACATTTCACATATCCCTTTTAAGTCTTCAGTTCATGCTTATTATAGAAGGAATCACAGAATGGTTTGGGTTGGAAGGGACCTTATAAAACCATCTAAATCCAATCCCCCTGCCATGGGCAGGGACACCCCACACTAGACCAGGTTGCTCCGAGCCCCATCGAATGCAACTGTAAACACTTCCGATGATAGGACATCCACGACTTCTCCGGCCAAAGTTTCTTCCTCATATCCAGCTTAAATCTACCCTCCTTCACTATAAAACAACTGCCCTTGTCCTGTCACTACAGGCCTTGGTAAAAAGAGCTTCTCTGTCTGTATCATAAAGGACTTCCCATTTTGAAATCTCACAGTAAACAAGTTATTTCCCGATAAAAAACACTATCCTTAGTCAAGAAAATGTTGTTTAAACAACAACAGTCTACAAAAATACAAACAAAAAATGATTAACAGTTTCCAAACTCTATATTAAATTACTAAGCGGTAAATTTACCACCAGACAAGTTTCAAGCTGTATGCAATGCCAAAATCAACAGCATTTTCAAGTGACAAAAACTAGTTCCACATAAGCTCACATTTTTAACACATAATGCAATTTCAAGGTAAAAAAAAGAGCATGTGCTATTATAAATTTATTTCTAAAAGCTTTTAACCTTGCTACCTTTAAATCATGGTCTAATCCATAGGTTTATGCAATTGATCAAAAGGATGAAAAAAGACAGTGGAAGTTTTGGGAGACATTTTATTCATGTACAACTTTATCAGCAATGTACAATAGACATTCTAATTCTCTATATATTTAATCTCCTTGAAATTTGGTAAATGCCTGTTCATATATAAAACTACACAATGCTTTTTTTGTAAAGACCTGAAATCGTGAAAATCTAAGTGCTACAGTATACTTTGTAGTGATTAAACACGTTGTCCAGAAGAGTAACCAGCCACTTCAGTGAAGCACTTTTAAAAATGTTTCTGATCAAGCTCAAATGCACCTGTTCATAAATAATGATTTGTTTGCTCAAGTCCATTACACCACTAAGTACAACTGTCTCTGATATAAAATACCGTTTCAATACATTTCTCCGCATGGACAACTAGATAATCTAGTCATATTTATTTTTAACCAAGGCTAATACAAATTTACAAGAAAAGTAACTTTAGAATTTATTCATAATTATTCTCTTTCAACCAGAAGCTTTACTTTGGACAATGCAAAAGTATGTTGGAAGTGACATTCTGCAGCAGAAGCTGGAGGTTTGAGAACAACTAAGAAGGACTAAATATCAGCAATACACACTTTTACAAGAACCCTGCCCACTCTGAATGTTAACATTAAAGACCAGGTACTTCGGTTTGTGCGCCTGCCAAACAATCAAAGCCTCCACACAAAAAAAGAAAAATATCCCACAGAACAACAGTATTTCAGAGAACATACTAGACACTGGCATGACATTTCTCAGATCAAATCGGCAACTGAAATTTAACATCCACCTGAGCTTGTTTTGCTAAGGTTACAATCTCAGAGAGTTTCACCACCTGAAAAAGAAAACAAAGACTTAATTTCAAAACATTTCTACCTCGAGTGAGTCAGAACCATCTCTTTAAAGAAAGCAGTGTCAGAGAAGAGTCTAAACACTGTGTGCAAACTGATTTAGCCCAGTATTTCTTAACCACTTTTAACTGAAAGATCAGTCAAATTTCTTGGAAAAGATCTCGTGGCTCTCATTTACAACCAAATGAATATCATACTAATAGCGTTTAAAGTTTTAAACCTTATTTTGGATCGGTGGGGAGGGTGGAGAGAGCACTGGCATCCCACTCACAAGCAATTTCATGTATCCAGAGGATTTTCCTCCTGTATGTTTTTGTTGCAGGCATTTCTGGATCATATTTTGACACCCTATGGAGCCTAAGCTTCTCTTGCATAACCTCTGTGAATTAATTCCTGCCTAGGAATTACACCCCCTTGTTTTTTGAAGATTAAAATTCTTTATCTTCACTGTTGCTACACATTTGTAGTATGCTTTCTTGTCCACGTTACCTAACTCCAAACTCACCTAAAATCCTACTTGGCCAGAATCATTTACAGACAGCTAGTGAATATTTAGGTGGGAAAAAGTGTATTTATACACACACTTTTCTCATCATTGGTTACAATTACTGCTTTGAATGTTCAGCTAATTGCACTGATCTATCCTCATATATTTGTTTATCCCACCCATTGCATCATCTTACATAAAACTGTTTAAGGAATTACCTAAGGGCAACATACACAAACAAATCGAACCCTCTCATAAAGTGCTTCTCCAGACACAGATAATTTAAGGTTACAAAACTAATTCCAACATTGGAATGGTTCCACGTTTCAACTAACAGAGCATCAACAGATTTAAAAAATACATTATATAGATGAAATGCAGCTTAAGAACCCTTATGTACTCCTAGGGAAGATTTCCAAGGACCAAATCAAAGCATTGTAACCAAGCAGGACTCAACACTATCCCATAATACAGAGGGCTACACTGTTAGGCTCAGCAAGTTCTTACTCCAAACAATCCCAAGCTTCAGGAGCTTCAACCCCAAGAAGCAAAAATCGTAACCAACTTGTCTGAATATCTAATTACTTTATGAAGCAACAGGGCAATCAACTATGTTTGGTTTTAATCACACATATTGAAATACAGTGTTCTATCAAATAAGTATTGCATTTTTCAGCTATAAAGCTAAGCTCTTAGACATTTCCTGGCCAAGGAAGGTGACCTTGCCATTTACCTGCTTTATTTTTCAAACCCTTTTTAAAAAAAAGCCTTTTCAGGAAAAAAAGTCCAAATACTGAAACTCTGGGGGCATAATAGCTCCTGACATCATAGCTGTTCTTGCAAAATATAACCTTACTAATTTGTGAAACATTCGCTTGCAGCCCTGATAACTGGCACTGATTTATCCTAGGCTACCTTTAGTTAACTGAAAAGGAGTTTGAACTTTTCAATATTATCTAACATACTGAAAAGGATATTCAAAACCAGTTCTCTTACCATTTTAGCAGCTTCATCCAAGTCATCACATGCAAGGATTTTGAGGCCACTTGCTGTTATCAAAGCTTTGGCATCGTCAACTCGTGTACCTTGAGAAACAGATAAAATGCAACTCTTACTGAATAGTGCACTACTATTTCCAGGGTATGCTCATATTTTCTAAGAAACCTGTTTGGAAATTAAGCTAGTGGATAATCTGGAAGACAACTAGTTTAGAAGTTATATAAGCAGAAAATCTATTTTTTATTAACTGGCCAATCCTCACCATCTAAATTCTAAGTTTGCCTCATTTTTCCATAGTCTTCAGCTTACTATACAATACATTCTTGCTAAGTAATATAGAAGCTCACGAACATTTGTCAGTATGGACAGAAAGGTATTTACCACGTACTGAAACGCACTCACCTTGCAATCGTACCACAATTGGTATTTTTAGGTCCAAATCCTTCACTGCCATAACAATACCTTGTGCTATCACATCACATCTCATAATGCCACCAAAAATATTTACCAGAATAGCCAGTACCTGCAGAATCAATAACAATACTCACATTAAAAATGGCCAGAAGCACATCAACTAAAAGCACCACTCACTGCCTTTCAACCAAGGGAAAATTCAAGCTCTGTAAGTGTAGTAAGGGACGCAGCTCAAGAAAGGCAGTATGTGTCCTAGAGAACTTTGGCAACAGAAGCACAGTTCTGTGGTCACATGCTTTACTTCAGAAAATACAGTTACTTCAGGACAATGCTACTTCAAAAATATCCAACCCAAGAAATTTCCATGTTGTCCTTCAATCCAGCACAAGTTGTGGGCAACAGCTCTTTCTCTTAATCCAGCATTTATGCCTTGGAACTACTTGAGAAGACAAGTATTTTCTGTACAAACTCACCACCGTACATTATTTCAGAATATACTGAGCATGACTTCAGAGCACGGTTGATAAAGAGGGACGTTTTTCTTCAGGCAAATCAAACAAAATACTGTCATTACCGAGGTTTCATCTAAGCACTGAATTTTTCAACTGTCTTTTTCCATTTCTAAGAATACCCCAGCACAGGTATTTCCCCCACTAATACCTCAGTGTAGTGAGGAAACCACACTGAACAACACAAAATTTTAAAAAATCATGCACTGTTTATACAGTTTACTTAAAAGCTAACCTATCTAGAGGTAGGATATCTGAAATGTATTTTATTCAGAAGGACTACACCTGAGGTTAAGTGAAAGGCTTTTCCTGCATATGTGGCAGAAAGAGTTGCTGAAAAGATTGCAGTCAATGGTGAAAGATGGAAAAGAAAAAAAAAAAAAACAGTCAGAAGACAGCCTTGGAGGACAGAATAAACTTAACAAAATGTTAATGTGCAGCTAGTAAGAAACAGTAGTTTGGTTCTCATTATCTTGTAATTAGACTAGCTCATCTGTGTGACATTGTTCTCGCTCCTGCTACTAATAGGCTGAAGTAACCTACACTGAATGCCCAGAAGGCTGTCCGAACTCCCCGAACACGACCCAGCCAGACTGCACTCCTTGCCACCAGTGGGAACCAGGAATTCCCCAGCTACCTTCTTTCCTTCCTTAAATTAAACAGCAAGCAGCTGAAGGAAGGCAGGAATGAAAAGATATTAATAAGTGGATTTGGAAAGCCTTCGTCTATGCATCAGCAGAGAATTGGCACTGCAAGAACTTCTCCCCGATCAACATTCCCCCCACCCTCCTCCCCGGCTCTGTCTAGTTTCTCCTTCTTTTCTCTCTCCTTAATGCAGATGCTCTGTGCCTATGTCCCTCACTTATTCCTCAGTTTGCTGAAAACAGGTTAAGTCAGAACACTCTAGCAGAGCGTGTCAGACTCTGTATTTCTTGCCAAAAATCATTCCAAAGGGAAATAGGCTACGCTCTCTTGTATGACAATTCTGTTTCTGGCCTTTTTCAAAGAGGATCAAGTGGTGCATTAAATTCTGGTGCAAAAGTAGCATACTAGAGCCCGCAATCCACTCTCACATTTTCTGGTTACTTCATTCTTGGGTGTGGTTTTTTATTGTTGCTCTTTTTTTTTTTTTTTTTTAAGTCCTAAACTGCCATCCAGTTCCCACTGAATCACACAGAATCAACCCCACATAGAGTAACAAGTCAGTCTTCATACTGTCTTTCTAGGACAGTGAAGTTCCTTCTCTGGTTTCAACCTGTTTATTTTCTTAATCATGTTCAAACATCCCTGAGAAACTTTGGATAGGATAAATTATCCTATTGGTGCTTCCAAGTCCATTACAAAGTTATTTTATCTTACACTTTACAGAATTAGTACTTTAGAAACTTGTTTGTGCACAGCACAAAGAATATTTATCTCTACAACTCTATGTGCAAAACAGCTGCAAAACTAGCACAAAAGAAAGAAACAAAATGGAAATCCATCTGAATACCGGTTTCTGTTTAAACAGCAGGCGTGGGCAGTCTGACACTCACAGAATCTCTGGAAAGATTCAAATACAGCTGTAATTTCAACCAGAGGACACAAAACTGCCTACTCAGTACTAAGCCAAAGAATCTATTTAAATAAAAAAGAGAAAAAACTTGAATATATTTACAGACCTTCATTTGCACAAAGATTTAGCTAACACCTCAATTTTCTTCCCTTTTTAAGTTTATGCTTACAAAAACATGCTTTCTGCAGAACATGCACTAGGCGTTGTATTTGAAAGCACAGCCTGTGTTGCCCCTCTACACTCCCTTAAAATACCAAGTCTTCCCTCACCTTTTTATCAGAGGTAATAAGCTTAAAGGCTTCTGTCACTTGCTGCACTGTAGCACCGCCACCAACATCAAGGAAGTTTGCTGGAGTCCCACCGTGAAGTTTAATTATATCCATCGTGGCCATAGCTAAACCAGCACCGTTGACTATAAGAGAATAAAAATAACGTTTAGTAAGTCACTTTATAAATCCACTAGATCATTTAAAATTCATTAAACAGAACCTACCTAAGCAGCCGATGTTTCCATCCAATCCTATGTAGTTGAGATCTGCTTTTGCAGCATCCCTGTCTCTTTGATCTTCCTGTGTCCAGTCTTGCATATCAAAGATTTTCTTCTGGCGATAGGCTGAATTACTGTCAAAATTTATCTTGGCATCCATACACATCACTGAAGGGAAAGAACAGTTAAAAAGAAAGTCATTTCATGCCATTACTACTAAAATAATACCTCAAATGCTACACAGACATGTTAAAGCATGCTACATCAGACCTGCAATCAGAGCAACGAAAAACAGCTATGTACTCTGCTTAGATTCTCAGATTTATGTTTTATTACATATGCTTTTCAACACACCATGTAAATGCCCAGACCTGCTGCTGTATACAGCTGCCGTTTTAGCTGAAACTCACTGCAAACTAACTCAGATTTACAAAAACGCCAAGCTGTTACAAGAAGAATACGAATAGAAGAAACATTACCAACTCCTGATGCGTCTTCAACCATAGGATTTATTTCTATCATGGTAGCATCATATTTCAGAAAGAGATTATATAATTTGATCATGTTTTCAGCCGCTTCATCCACTAGATTAGGAGGAAATCCCATTTTTTGGGCTAGCTGAAAGTAAAAGATTGGTTATCAGCTAACTGATGTTGATTTTTTGATTTACAGTTACAAACTAGGAAGCTCCCACTATTATTTCAGTATCAACTGAATATGTAAATACAGAACCCCTCCTGTCTTCCAGGAAAGAAGTAACGCTCGGGTTTGAAGATTGGTTTCGATATAAAACACTGCACTCTTCCTAAAAGAGCCAGTAAAAAGTCATCATTGTATGCTTTTACACAGCTATATAAAGCACTGCCATGCAGAGTTGTATTTACATTGACTATCAAACTGAAAATACTTAAATAACTCCTTCAAATCTGTTTCAAAAGGTTTAAGACAACTCAGCAGGCTGAATGCATGTACACTTCATAAGATTTAGAAGCAACACTCCCATCCTCACTAATGTGTACTTTTCCACATTAACAATTACCCTAACAGCTTGCTCCTTTTTTATGCCTTCTACTATATCAATGGGTTCCTTAATTATCGCATCAGGATTCTCTGCAGCAACATCTTCAATATTAACGCCACCCTGAGAACTGCCTATCAGCACGGGACCCTAGAAAAGGAAAAAAAAAAAAAAAAAGTAAATAATTTTTTGTACCACACAATTGAAAGTTAGTTCTTCAAATAATGTTCTTTACAACAATGAAACCCGGTTGTTAGTTGGCAATATTTGGATTTGGGCGTTTTACTTGCGTGCTTTTACTGAAAAGAATGCTACTATCTTTTCTATTCAATACACATTTTTTTTAAACAACTTTTAATAATACTTTCCAAATTGTAAGGTGTGTCTTGAGCCCAATTTCTTTTAACGTGAAAAACTTTTCTTTGTATATACCATAGCAACAGAGCAATTAGCATAGCCATACTACATTTTAATAGAAAGATTCAACTGAGTAATTACATGCATTTTACGTTCTAGGTTGTCACCAGGGAAAGAACAGACTTATCTCTCCCTTCTCCACTCACCCTACATAAACACACATCAAATGGCAGAACGAATAAATGAGTGCCTGGCATACTCCAGCTCCAAGGACAAATCTAGACATGCAGAATCTGGTGATAAATTATGGCAAACTATTCCTGTTCAGTAGGGTCATAGAGGTCAGTAATGATAGCCATCGATGAAAATAAGTCAAGGAGCTCTGAGAAAACAGCACTCAATTATTCAATAATACAAGAAACTAAAAAAAAAAAATGGAATTGGTAACATTTGTAGAAGCTTCTCTGCTTTGTTGTTATTGTTTTGTTTGTTTTCTCTGCTAAATCTCAAGGAAAACATCAAGGACTCTCTACCATGAAACCTAAAAATGTCTCCCTGTGGGAACAGTCCTCCTGTTTACTCCAAAGACACACACACATATAATGTCAACTAACTTCCCTTATCACCATCCATGCACGGGTTATGACAGCTGGTGTATTACGGAAGCATTGCCTATTAGCACAGGTCTTCAACATTAAAAAGCCTTCTATCTGCTGACAGTTAATTACTGAAAACAAGATGCTGGTTCAGAGAATGTACTTAATAACCACGCTACTCCCCTCCCATCACCATCCTTCCAACTGGAAACGTGCAGATAGTGAATTATCCTACATCAAAGAGCAAGGTTCAACACAAAGAGCACATCTGGATATTCACACCCTGAACACAGTCAGGAAGCTACAAACGCTTCACAAAAATAAGTTAGCATTCTACAGAACTGACCAAAGTGAACTGTTCTGGGACATAAGAAGTATTGCCCCGATTGCTGAATAATACTCAAGACATTATATGCCATTGTCAACTATCTTAAAAGCTTTCTTGCCCATTTTAAACAAAGTTTTTTGCAGCAATATCAAATACAATGCTGTGTGCTAGTCAACCTTCAGAGCTTCTTTGAAAGGTATTTCCTCCTCATCGATTAGAAGCACTTCCAAAAGGAAGACTTAACAAGTCAACAGTAAAAACAAAGAACACCCCTATCAAAAACCAATAATCCACAAAATTACACTCAATATAAGCTAGTAAGATATTTTTTTAATGCTTAAATTGATTAAATTAGTTACAGTATTTTTTTCTTATTTCCATAAGGATGCTTGTTTGGGCAGTACAAAATTTTACGATTACAAAATCCAGCCATTTGAAGTATTTTAACGCCACCTCGTGGTGTGTCTGGGAGGCATACTGTAACGTTTGGATGTTCCAAACTTTTGTACAGTACAACAGAACGCACCCAGGTCACCTAACTGTACTAAAACCCAACACAAGAGATACTTTCTTGTCAGAAACACTACAAATGAAGAGGCAGGAACAAATACAGTATTAAATTTCTACTTCTGCAAGAAATAGATGACTAGTTTCCTCCACAGAAAATTATTTCATACTCAGACCAGAGGTACTCCTCAAATGACCAAGAGCTATACTTCTGACAAACTCCTAAGCATCTGGATAGACCAAACTCAGTTTTATAGCGCTTCAGAAGAAAAAGTTTCAAGATCTACTTTGCCCTGACTTTTTTATTTAGCAATTCATGTTCTGTCCTTCTTAAATGGAACACTAGTCTGTCAGGTAATACACTGACAGAGCTCAGTAACTGGGTTTGTATTATGGCCTAAAAAAACTACATGCCCAAACAAACAGAACGCAAAAGCCAAGAAGACTACAGTTTTCATCTTCCTAAAAGCTGTGAAGACAGACCTCAAATCCCCAACTTTCTTACCAGTTCCTGAAGAGTAATGGTACAAGAAAGCTACCACCACTCTCAAAACTGAGGGACCCACCTGTGCATCCCTAGCAATCTCAATACACTGGTGAATACAGATGCTTAATTTATCCAGAACTATTGGTTCTTCCAAAATACTTTTACTTATCTTGTTCCCAACACTCTTAAATAGCACGTACATGTGTATACACATTTAGAGATGTATCTTTAACCTAAACTCAGGTAGCTAAGTGCAAACTTTGAAACCAAAATGAAAAGGACCCTTCACTCCACCTACCTCCCCTTCAACCGTATGACTTTGAACTTCAGACGAGGCTACCAATACTCTTTCATTATACCTTAAATTTAAGTCGTAGCATAACATTTTTAAAGCATTTAAAACACTGAGAAAATTGTATAACTAGACACACTATGAAATGTAATTTAGCTCGTGTGTTTTTCTGATTTTCAAGTGCAAGCAACCAGGACAGCAAACAGTACTTTTAAAATTCATATATAACAATTTAGTTGGTTGACTTCTATTTCTAATATTACTCACTTGAAACGACCTTTCCATTGTTATTGCAAAATAGTATTCTCTCCTGGGATATCTGCGCTCACAGATAAATACTTGATTGCATATCCTGCCCTTCTCTCCTGTCTGCTTGGTAAACAACTTCTTTCCAATCATTTTGGAGGAGATATCTTTTGCTTCTTCTGGGCTAGAATAAAAGAAGCTCAGAATGTGACAAAAACTCTTGGCAAAACAGAAGTAGCATAGGAAAATCTTACCTAATTTCTGTTATTTTTAAGATTATCATTAAAACATCAATTTTAAACTAGGCAACAGGTTAAATTCATTATGTGAAAGTGAAGTTTTTCCAGTTGGTTGGATAATTTAGAAAGAACTTACGAAAAAACTATTTTCACTCCTCCTTTGAGGCCACCTTCAAAGGTTCCTTTCCCTCTACCACCAGCTAAAACCTGTGCTTTTACCACAAGATCCTTTGAACCTGGAATGAAAGAAAACCCAAAGTTTGTCATCTGTGACTACTACAATGAATTGCCCCAGTTAGAATAATAAAGGCTGTTTTCATTTTATCCCTTCCTCCCCATATGCAAAACACAAACGTGGATCAAAAGACTGAAACATAACTCACAAAGGTTATTCCAAAAATCCGTAAATTGCAGCTTTAGGCTGTTCTGTGAACAAACCTTGGTGAGTTAGTATTCAAAAAATACCATTCTTCTTTGAGTATTCTGAGTTTCTTTAATGTGTTTGAATCCCATATGATTAAGCCCTAAATAATAAATGATTAGTATCTCCCAGACCATTAACAATATGACATCAAACATCTGAGGAATCATAAACCAATATTTTCCTCAATCAAGTATAAATACCTCATGTCTATAACCATCATCTTCTCAGCAATGACATGCAACTATGGCACTTACCCAAGTTAACTCGCAGGTCCACTATGGCTTCCATTCAGCAGAGCACTGATGCATAAACTTGAGTGCTCTGCAGAAGTCAAAGGCCTAAGCAAATCCACTATTTTTCTCAGAGCAGCCAAAGTCTTTTAGTTGCCTTAAACTCTTTTAAAATTCCTCTCCAAAATATTCTTGTAGGAAAGGCAGGCTATGTACTTGGGTTTAAAAAAGTGAAGTCTGAGAATAAAGTCGTGACCGACTGGGATATTCTGCAGTGTCATTGAAAGACAAAAAAGAAAAAATCACCAAGCAATTTAAGATGATAAAGGAAGAAAAACAAAGCCCCATCTGAGAGATTATTCAACTCCAACCACACTGAATACACCGCAGAAAGCAGCTAAACTGCAAGATTCAAGAGTTGCCCCATCCACATTTGTGTGGCACATCGTGCATTCTTTCATGCCACAGTTAGCTGAGCCACTCTGGTCTTTCTGAAGAAAAAAAAAAAAAAAACACCACACTTGTCCTCTTGGGTGTGAAAAGGAAGCCAGGTAAGAGCATAAGAGAAATTGCTGTGCTTGAACAAAACTAGCTGTTGTGCATACTGAAAAATATATTTATATAATATATATATATATATATATAAAATATATTTGGTGTCTATCAGACACCAAAAAATTGTGCTGATTCCTGTTTTAACCTGCATACTGTCTAGCCTGATAAAAATTAAACATGCATTATAGCCACCCTAACTTGTGATATAAGCAAAGGAAAGAGCTACTCAAGTTACTGCTCCCAACTAGCTACTTGTAGGCTTTATTTCTTAACTGTCTACCTAACAACTCATCTCTGAATCTAACAACCGATATGAAGCTCTCTGGCACAAGAAGCATGAAGGTTATAAACATGCAAGTGTACACTGATTTAGCATGGTCTGTTATCTAATTCTGCTCCTGAAGACAACTATTTTGTTAGAACTATTGAGTACTGGCAATCAAGTAGTGCTTTATAGAGGGTGTGTGAAACAAGATATTGGCATTTTTTATTCATGAGACCAACCTTTATGCAAGTACTTCAGGTACAAAGCTAGCTTGCTTGAAGAAACATTATGCATCATGTATTGGATCACTTGCTTCATGGATAAATTAAAGCCACGTGCCAGCTTAAAAATAAAGTTCCATTTGAACACCATTTATCTTGTACATACATGAGAAACAAAATTTGGACAAGTATGATTTCCGGGTGGTAGTAAAAAAAAAAAAAACAAGGGGGAAAAATCTTTCTCTGTGAAGTGAAATTTACTCACAGGCATCTTCTTTGTAGTAATTGCATCATAGAAATGAAGACCAGAATCTGAACAAGTCGTAAAGAGATGCCAACTAAAGCTCTGGTAAGACCTCAAGTGGAACATTATATTTAGCTGTAGGCATGATCATAAAAGTAATTTTCAATTGCAAAGACGGGTTACTGGGATGATCACTGAAATGAAGAGCTTCCCTTATAGGAAGAGACTTGAAGAGCTTGGCATTTTTAAAACCTAGGAAAGGAAAACAAGGCAGGAATGTGATTACTGTCCTTAGCCATACCTGGTGAGGGACAGAGAAAGAAAAAGCATCTGCAAATATATCAGCATTTTGTATCACACTCATTGCCAGCTGAAAACAAATGCTACCTACCAAGGGAAGTCAATTTTAAAAAGGTGCAAGAAAAAAAGTTTCTTTCGCAGGAGATAGTAAAGCCTGCCAGTAGATGTGAAGGAAGAATAGATTCCAAAAGAAGCCAGCAGAGATGCTCCCTCAAATATCCTGAAGACGGCAGTTAAGGATGCTGGGGGGAATTGAGAGCGCAGACTGCAGTAAATAGCCTCACGATCTCCCTAAATAGCATGTTTCTTTGCCACCATAAGAGGCAGAACACTGGGCTATACCACATACAGAACATACACAGGAGCAACACTGGCCTCCTCCTATGGGGTATTTCTTACAAGAGTTTAAGTAGTATGAATGGCAACATACAAAGACCTGAAAAAAGCCTGTAAGAAACAACTTTAACCTCTTCACCATCAACTCTGGTCATAAAGCTGTCATTGGACTATCCTTCACAGAGAGCATGCAACAATTTGTGGCATTAGAAATAATTAATATGCTGCTCATGTAATTTGTTTTCCTATACTACTGCAAGTAAACTAGCTGCTTGATTGCATCAACACACAAAACTTCAAGGGTTTTTTGACCAGCTATGTTCACAGGCAATTAAGTTTCACAGATGTTTCTAAAACAAAAGTAAAGATACCATGTCCTGAGAAAACCTTAACCTGACCCATGTAGGAAGTCCATTGTTCAGCGAACATGGTTTTCCTACAGCTCCTATTTAAAGTGGCCCTTAAACTACCGAGGGTGGAAATGTTTGGTCACAGACCTCATTTGCAGTGTTGCAGCTGCAGCACTACCACACGTCCTGCCACAGCAGAGGACTGCTGAGCATGCAGGGCACTGGAACAAACCAACAAGCCTTCAGTACTTCCAGGGTCTCAGGGAAGCAACCGAGCTATGGCAGCAACATGCAAAACTCAGAATTGGTGCTTGGTAAGAGCTTCGGTTCTGTATTAACAGCAGTTAGCACTAACACCATACGTAAGTAAACAGAAAACAGACAGGAAATGTTTAGAATAATTAGAGTAGACACCAATTAGAAGAACAGGTGCCTGAAATCAGAAAAACACCGAGGCAGCATCTGTTCAGGACATCTTCAACAACGGTTTATTAACCAGACAGTGACAAAGAGTGACACGACCAGGAAACTTCCCAATCTTTATTTCTAGCAATAAGGATGTTTATTGATTGGAAGGAATAACTTCTGATTCCACAACCTACGCCTTCCAACTGGGAGAAAGGACCCTTTCTCCACGCACGCATGCACTGATGATCTAAGTACAACACATCTTATGATAAGCTTATTAAAAGGCAAGAAGGCTTGTTGTTCTATTATCTCTGAAGTTTTGTGCAAGTAGGAAGTCTGGTGATTACGGCAGACAACCTTAATTAAAATGTTCTGCTTTACAGCTTTCTATTCTTATTTTTGTCAAATCATTTCCATTGCCACTTCTCTGTGCCCAGTATTCACTGTGCTGGCAGTACTGCTTTCCTCTTATCATGAAGACCTTAATGATTACACACGCCTAACATGTTCTGACAAAACAGGGAAAATGGTAAGAGGCAGTGATAGGTTAATAAAACAAGTGGCAAACAAGTTCTTAACTGCCATTCAACTGCAAACTTACCCTGGGAAAGAAAAAGATTCAAATCTTTGCCTCAGTGACTCTGTATTTAAAAGTTTTTGGTTCCAGGCTAAATCTCTCTCCATTTATAATGCAAAGCAATCTTTTTGCATGGATATAATAAAAAATCTAAGTATAGACAATCTTGTTGTATTTACCGGAATTAGGGAAGGAAAAGATAGGCTTGTAACCAATAACGTGCTATTAACAGTGAAGTCTCATAAACATTATGCCAAATCTAACTCTGCCAACGCATGCAGATAATCTCTTCAAACTATACCATGTTTTGTTAATAAGCATAGCTGCTTACAACAGAACTTCAAAATTGCATTTTTTTTTTTAGCCTTGGAAACGTCCAAGTTAGAGGAATCACTGCAAGCAAAACTCTGATTATTGAAATAATTATATGCCAAATCTTGCTAAGTCAGGAGAGGAAACAAGATGTTTCACACCTACTACAGATTATTTTCTACACAAATGCATCCTGACATTAATCGACTGCATCAAGTTTTTCACCAACTTGCAAGACAGGTTTGGTTTTGGCTGTAGCTTAACTTAAGCAATTAAAATACAGCAGTCAAAATCGGAACCTGCTGGTTAGATGAGTGACTTGAATGACTCAAGTATTATCAACAGCATGCTCTGATATAGGAACTTTAAAGCAGTGAAATGCTACAGAAGAAAGCAAAGGATGAAGCAAAATGTAAGCTTTGGCTGCCAAAAAGCAGTGCTTGCCAGAAAGAGAGAAAATATTGGTTTCTAGACTACAACTGCTGGTTATCTACAGACTTTGACCAGGTAACTAGGATCCTAATCGAGAAAACAGCTTAGCACTCTGACCAAATCTGACCACCAGAGCAGTTGTATTTGAACACCTGAAGGATTTCCGTACAAGTTTTCCACCTAAGAGCATCATCCATGTCCTACAGCATAGGAATAACTCTCTGGAGCTTCAGACCCTACAGACAAACTAAAATACATCAGTTTTACTAGATTTTTGTTTCTGACTAAATAGAGCCTGAGATCAAAATAATTATTTATAGATCTACCCACATTTATACATTACTTTTTGTAGGTTTAAGCAACAGACAGCAGAATAAGATATAAATATTGAAAAGAACTTAAAGCTCTGAAAAGAAATGTCTATTAATCAGAGAAATGTCATTAGGAATACAGCCCTGCCAATCACTTGAGTCATTCTGTGGAAGACATACCAAAAAAGATCATTCCTTATAAGCCACACTGATAAGGACACCAACTAGACCTCAAATTACAATGGCAATTTCATAGTTAATAGCAGTAGCAACAGGGAAACATTCTATTGCTTCTCATTTCCTTCCAGTAACTCAGGTGTAGGTAAGTGGAGTGTAATACTCTCTTTCTCAACACCTCCACTTCCATACAGCTTGCTTTATTAAACTAAAATCTCAAAGTCTGCCATGAACATGAAGCCATGGGATTCACTACCTTAAAATCCTACACCACCACCAGAACCACCACTACCAAAGCTGCCTCAAGACACACCTCTCATATCAGCATGAATGGAAATAGATGTATTCCATGAAAGAAAATAAGGCTTTCCTGTGGGCATGCAATACATCACTCCCTTCCACACAAAAAAAAAACCTGTTACCAGAGGAAGGTGTTAGGGAGCATCAACACTTCAATTACCACAATACATAAACTTTCACACGTGCTGTCAACTAAGAGCAATACTACGTGTTACAAACAGTGTGTTCTGCTGAGCTATCTGCTATCACACTGACAAAAACATCCGTTCCACAAGGAACAGTCTTTAGGTTTGTTAAAATACACATCAGCTCCTAAAACAGCACCGGTAACAGAGTCAGCTGGGATGCACGCACAGGCTGAGAGTAAACTAAACTCCGAGGCAGTTGTCAAGACATTTTACAGTGTCGGATCAATATCCTAGAAGAGAAGTTACTCACTTTTTCAAAATTTAAGTGAGACATTCACATGAACAGCCACATATTGTAAAGCCCACAAATGACTATAAATACTTTACTATTTAAAAAAAAAAAAAAAAAGCCTTTAAAGACTCCATCAGATACCAGTCTTCTGGGCTCTAAATAGAACACATTCTTTCAGAGACACAAATGAGACACGGAGGTCTTGAATGGAAGTGTTGAAATACCAGGGGAAAATTAAATGAGCGGTGGTGTTTACAGGGGGTCCAAACTTGTTCCCAGTGTCTGAATTACTTAGCAATTACTTTGAAGGAACGTAGTTCCATGACCCAGTACATGATAACAATTCACTTGAAGTGGGGTAGAGAGCAATTTCTAAGGAAAAGTTGTTTGATAAGTCATAAATCCCAATAACTCTCCACAGAGGGAAAAACAGAAGGAAAAGCTACATGCAAAGCGACGCTTTAGTAGTGTCCAACTTTCCTATGACACAACAAAAAGCATTCTAAAAAAAGAGAAGCAATAATCGTTTGCAGAGTCCAGCCAGAACAAAAATCTGAGTTGAAAAAGCACTTTAAGAAATTCAACACCTGCAGCAAAGAAATCATATTTTGAAAAATAGCAACAAAAATTGATTTTTATTTTCCTTAAAATTCAAACCATAAGTGATCTGGCGTCATTGCTTCAAAGTTGCCTGCAGCATCCAATTTCATCTCAGTTTCCTTTAGAAATATTAGAAAACTGTCATAGGGAAGAAAACAATGCATCTCAATTCCTCTATTTTATTCCACATACGTTTCAGAATTACCTCACGTATGGGTAAACAATTTGCTCTATTTAGGACACTTTGTTGTTCAGGAGAAAAAAAAAAAAACAGCATTCAGTACAAGAAAAGCTGGGCAGAAGGAGGATAAACAACCTTTCTGGCTTCCAGACCATTTCAGCTCACTTCGGACCTCAAGCTAAGTATAGCTTAGAATAAAACCCTAACAAATACATTATTTTTGTTATTTAAAGATATATGGTGTGCTCTTCTTACTCAGCTCTACAACACATGGCAACATTAGTATGCCTCAGCTTGATCCTACCACACACTAGTTACGTTGCAGTGACAATAACGCTTGGTATGGGTAAGCTTTGGCTGTATTCATGACTGATTCAGCTATAGACACAACCAAACTATGATAATCTGTTAATTTAGAGCATTTGTTAGGCTCTAAATGGGTGGGAATAACTCGTTACCATTAGAAGTTACCTATTTCTAACTGCAGTGAGGTATCTGCAAAAGGAAACAAATCCAGTGCCAAGCTGAAATTGACAGAGAACATATTTCTGACTAAAGGTTATCAGGAGCCTGTGGATCCACACCAGAAAGACAGAGCGAGCGGTGTCACCAGCTATCTTTGTAATGGGTTAGACAAACACTTGAAAAGAGTTTGACACACAAAGAGAAGCAAAAAAGAATCTCCTGTCTACCAGGACAACTCTTACACAACAAAAACAAACAATGAGCAGGTGGACAAAAAAGTGATCTTTTTCATTCTAGAGATTTTTTTTTTTTTTTCAGTACATACTAGATGAAAATCAGAGGGAAATGGCTACAATAACACAGAAAACCAAAACACTGGAGCAAAGGATAGTCTGCCACATTCAGAATTAGCTCTGGACAATGCCTGAGGAATGACCAAAAACCAAGGTTTCTTCAGTCTTCCGCATTTTGGGAAGTCTTCCCTCTCTTATCTCTATTACCAAACAAAGCCACAGTGCCAATGACACACCAACTTAAAGGAAGTACACAACTGACAACCAGAAGCTCTGAATTCCTTAATTCTTGTTTACTAAGTGGTGCGAACTGATATACTTCACAATCTTATTCTCCTGACCCCTAAGAAACTGCAGAGTCACATATGCCAGATAACAGGCATACCTGGGAAGCCACGTGGGCCAGCCTGAGCTATAAACTAGCAATTAACTACAAACATACCTACTTGGCTACAGGTTTCTTCTCCAAACAAGGAACAAAATAAAGGATTCCTGACCTGTGAGTTCCCCTGCTGTCAAAAAAAAAAAAAAAAAAAACAGGCAAAAGGTCATCTTATTTGCCAGCAGAAGCAGAGGGTTCTGTCCTACTTGTGAAGTTTAGATGACTCTACAGGCTCAGTTCTCACTGAAGTCGAGGGACTGGGTTTTAAACAATCCTCAGAATAGCTGGAAAGGAATTGTTCTAAGATGTTTCCTTAATGACGACAAAGTCACAATTGTGTATGAGTTACTCTCTAATAGGAACAGGACAGATGACAGGCAGAAAATACTTTAACTTCTGGGACATCAGATCTGAAGCTTTCTAATTCCTCTCTACATAAAGCAGCACAACTTGCTCTAGGAAAAATAGCTCC
This sequence comes from Oxyura jamaicensis, assembly GCF_011077185.1. Lineage (NCBI taxonomy): Eukaryota > Metazoa > Chordata > Aves > Anseriformes > Anatidae > Oxyura > Oxyura jamaicensis. The sequence continues at coordinate 175,717,410 of NC_048893.1, forward strand.
TTTTCCAGATGTTATTTCTTGCATTAAATCTGTGCATGAAACAGAAACCAAACTAACAAGGCACCTAACCTCAGGAATCACTACAAATGTATCCATGTGGAGGTGAAGAGAGGTTTAGGCATTTGCATATAGGAGTGGAATATGACAAAAAAAAAGTAACGTCCTCTATTAAAATTGTGTGAAAAGCTTAATATATTTGGGGGCGATGAACCTCTCAACTTAAAAATAGCATTGATGCTGCAAATGATAGCAGACTTCTACAATATATCCAAATTAAACATTAAACTTTTACTGAGATGCGTAATAGGCAAAGTGGCAAATCAATGGGTAGAATCAAGTCCTAAATTAAAGCTCAACTCTAACCAAGTATTCAAGCAAAAGCAAAGGAGATTGGATACTTTTCCATCAAGAAGCCAGGAATCTAGCACTAGCTAGAAGCTGTCAAAGTCCTCCCCTCGTCTATGAAGTAGCTCCATTCTGACAGAACAGCATGTCCTCAAAGGAACAGGATTTCACCCTTCTGCAGCCTAAAAGTAAACGTCCTTTGCATCTGCTTCTCTATAGATTTTGGACTACAGAAGCTGCATCTATAACCAGCACTGAAGCTCTTCACAGAAGATTTCGTCTAACCCGGCTTGAGAGTGAAAATAAATGCAGGATTTGCACAGCCCATTACTCAAAAGAAGTCTAGGTGGTTGTATGAATCTAAGCTAATACAACTTCTACCTGCCACATCCTCTCAAAATACATTCCTTCCAAACAAGACTCGCAAGTTTCAGGAAAAATACCTTCAGCATTTGGGATACGGGAATGCAGGTGACTGAAATACATGTTCACAGCCTTCACTGAAAGTAGGGTTAGGACCTTCCCCATTGCAGTTTCAGGGACACAGTTCAGCTTCGTAAGCCAGTCTCTGTGCACAACCCGGAGCATTTTTAAAACCTACACTTAAGTGATTTCACTGTGTGCTTATGCACTTAAACAACAGAAAATCTCGTATTAGGAAGGCATCAGCTCCAAAGTCTCCAATCTGCAAGAAAGCTGCTCCATAGGAAAGGCTTTCTCTTAAAGATAAGCTATATTCACAACCCCAAGAAATGTCTTACCAGGAAAGACAGAAAAAGTAGTTACACCTTGTATCAATCCCATGCCTATATTGTATACGTTCTCTTTAATGTTATACCTATTTCTTTTGCTATTTTGTAAGCTTCGTCTGGCGTCCGGGCAACTACTCCATGCGGAACAGAAATACCAGCCTCCTGCAACAGTCCCATGCTCAAGTATTCATGTAGTGACAGCTTCCTCTGTTGCTGTTGTTGCACCTGAAACCCATGATTATTGAGTATTCCTGGACCTCCACCAAGAATCTGAAGGAAAAAAAAAATAAAATAAAATAAAATAAAATAAAACTAAGAACATGACTGTATTAAGAAAAGCTGCTGCTTAGGTTAAAAAAAGTCTGCATATTAAACAAGTACAGTTTAGTGTATCAATGCAAACATCTGCCTGCTTAATCCTATACTTCTTGTATACTATCTTCCATATTAACCACTCGTGTCAGGCCTGTTACAGGGTTTTGAAGAGTTTTATTGGGGACATTTGGGAAGAGCTAGGGAGGCTGCTAGCTGTGGTAAAGGTTGACAGGATTAAAATTAGCATTAAGCTCACATTTACATATTTTAAGGAATATATCTGCAGAGGAAAGAACCTTAATTTAGTCTGGAAGCATAAGAGAACAGAGAAAAGCACGCAGAATAGGTTTATTCTAAAATTTCGGTTGACTGTCTCCTTCTGCCAAACTAAAAACTAAGCTCTGGGTAGGAGGGGCATAGGAAACACCAACTCCAGACGTTTTAAACAGTGAATTCACTTTGCTACAAACTATTCTGCCTTCATATGATTATCATGAAACAGAGAAAAATAGATACCACCAGTTTCGAACATTAATCCCCATTCAGAGGGTTGCCAAAACATGCTAACATTTCAAAGGCTAGGTAAAAGAAAACATGCCTAATATTCACTCCAGGAAATTCCAATGTGAAGTGAGTCTGAATTTCTGGACAGCTGACGTACAGGACCGCCAAGAACTTCTGACTAGTTACTGTCTATATCACAGTGCTGGGAGAAACCAATTTTGATGGTAAAACATCAGAAGCGGTAGTACACTACATAAGCAATGCATTTTAAAAAGAACAGCTACTCATACAATCTAAGAAGACATAGATTTCCAAAGAGTAGCTTGGAACGTAATTGTACTTCATAATGAAAAAACTCCCAACCACAGGAGTCAAAAACATTGGCAGCATTTTGTATGCTTCAATATAGGGGAATAAAACCTTAACTTTATATGGACACAGAACAGAAAATCTGTTGAATACAGCTAATTTATGTATGCAACTGATAGGTTCAAGACGAAAAGACTTGAAAATTTACCAAGATACAAGCAAAATTTTGTTTTTGATTGTTTAGTAAGTAGCGTTTGCACAACTACCAGGTAAATACTTGTATATCTTGGCATTTCAAACAGCCTGGGTTGTGAAAACTTGGACTGATTTTAAGCAGACCCGTAAAACGCCACGAGATTACTACGCCACAGAAATTACTGTGGCATTTGGAGGCAGCCTGTCCAACCCCCCGAGGATTCCTTCAGCTCACAGCCGCCTCGTTCCCTTGGCAGGCAACCCGAGGGAGAGGCGCTGCCGGGCTGCGGGGACTCGGCGTAACACGAGAGGGGAGCTCGGGGCGACCTTCCCCCGGGTGTGCAAGGAGAAGAGGATCCCGCAGGGGGTTACTCACGCCGGCCTCGCTCCCCGTTTTGTTCCAATTGTTTTTTTAATGGGTTATAAAAGCAGGCGGCTCGCAGAAACGGCGTTTAGAGGAAGCGAGAGGCTACCCCGGCACCGCCCGAGCAGGGTGACGGAGGGGAAGCAAATTTACCAACCCATTTACCCGAAGACCTGGGGAAAAAAAAGCCTTGGGGAGAGAGAGAAAAAAGGAACCAAGGGTGGAAAACCTGTGGCGAACAAGAAGGACGCGAGCCTCCGAGAGGACGCGCGGGCAGCCGGGCTGCCAGCCCCGCCACAGAGCAACCCCAGGGCCTGGCTGCCGCCCTCTCGGCCCCGTCCCCGTCCCCTCCGCCGCTAACCTTGGCCATGGCGGTGCCCAGGGTGGTGCAGAGCCCGCTGCCCCTCAGCCCGGCCGCCGCCCGGCTGCGGATGATGGAGGCCGCCATGGTGGAGCCCCCTCGCCCTCAGGTGCCCCCCCCACGCCCCGCAGCGCGCATGCGCTACCAGCGAGACGGGGCAGAAGGGACGGGGAGGAGGCGGAAGAGCTGGCGCGGCTCCCTATCCCTCCATGGAGACCGCACGAGGAGGGAGGACTCTATGGTCTGCGAGGGGCATGGGGACGCGGAAATGGCGGTGCTGCCCCCTGGTGGGGAGGACTGAGGGTAGACGAGGTCTCTAACCCTCGTTCCCAGCCTCCCCCTTAACAAGGATTAAAAAAATAAATAAAGTTTATGTTTGTTTGTTTCCTACAGGGATCATAAAAAGGGTTATAATTCCCACCCCCATCCTGACCTCCTCACAGAACCACAGAATCATTAGGGTTGGAAAAGCCCTCCAAGATCACCTGGTCCAACCATCCCCCTACCACCAGTGTCACCCACTAAACCATGTCCCTAAGCACCACGTCCAACCTCTCCTTGAACACCCCCAGGGACGGTGTCTCCACCACCTCCCTGGGCAACCCGTCCCAGTGCCTGACTGCTCTTTCTGAGAAGAAATGGCTCCTCATTTCCAACCTGAACCTCCCCTGGCGCAACTTGAGGCCATTCCCTCTAGTCTATCACTAGTTACCTGTGAGAAGTCAAGCCATCTGCAGCAGTCTGCAGGCCCACCGTGCTCTGGGCAGCCATGGCCTGCCATCAACACACCGAACCTCCCCTCAGTCACCCACATTCCCAAGCATATCAGGTGCCGAGCATGGCCCAAAACACAGACATTTAAACACAGTCCTCTGCTCTGTGCTCATGACAAAATGGCAACACGCTTCCCTTCACCTCAGTGGACACAACTGCAGCCACCTTCTGCAGTACGCACCTTCCCAGAGGCCTGTTGTGGGGTAGCAGGATTTTCCCACTCCAGTTCAAAATAATCATTACTATCTTCACTCTGAGGATTTTTTTTTTCCTTATTTCATAGTGTCTTCATGCAATACATCAAACACATAAATTATTAAACTGAAGACCTACCTGAAAGGAAGTTGTAGGGAGCTGGGGTCGAGCTGCGGGTGAGCCTATTCTCACAGGTAACTAGTGATAGGACTAGAGGGAATGGCCTCAAATTGCGCCAGGGGAGGTTCAGGTTGGAAATGAGGAGACATTTCTTCTCAGAAAGAGCAGTCAGGCACTGGGACGGGTTGCCCAGGGAGGTGGTGGTGTCACCGTCCCTGGGGATGTTCAAGGAGAGGTTGAACGTGGTGCTTAGGGACATGGTTCAGTGGGTGACACTGGTGGTAGGGGGTGATCTTGGAGGGCTTTTCCAACCTTAACAATTCTATGACCCAATATTTGCACATTTTTATTTTGAAACCCATCTTTAATCCCCCAGCATTCCAGGCTTTGTACCTGACACCAAATTAATTTCTGCCTCATGCAGCTTACAGCTGGGTTTCTGCTTTTGCAGATCTGTATGTATATATTTACTGTGGTGTCCTTGGATTATTTCACAAACAAGTTTTTGCAGGAGACAGAACCCTCTGCAGAACCCAGTTAATAAACCTTATGAGTCACAGGGAGACAAAGGGATGTTATCTTTAAGGGAAAATGTTCATTAGGAAATAAAATTAATGTTTAAGAAAACATTAATTCTGGGAAACCAGAATGAGAGATGTCCTCTGTTAACAGTAGAGGACAGTAATAAGGAAAAATGCAGTTATTTCCACGCATTGTGAATGCCAAAGCTAAATCTTATCTCAAGGAACGCTATGATTATAGTGAGTTTTGTAACTGGAATTACTCAATAACCAGACAGGTTGCATTTTTTCTTCTGAAACTGAAAGTACACAGTAATAGCTTTCCTTTAGGTGAGTATTGCAAAAGACAGAGTAGCAATAGCTTCTGGTCCTCTGCTGTCTGCATGTAGCATTACAGTTATCTCTTAGCAGTGTGGTGAACTCCACAGAGCACTTAGGTCTGCACTTCTTATGTTCAGACATTCAAGGTATGAGCACGCCATTGAACCTGTAAGGAGCTACAGAATTTTGATAGGCCATCCAAAATTTTCCAAAACAGCTAACAAAATCTGAGACATTTCCTTGGCAAATGACTTGCCTTTACCAAGGGAAAAAAGTACTTAATCTTTGTGTCCTTTCACCACCAAAATAACTCCTTTCTGTACACATAGTGGCTCTTCTCTAAAAAACAGGCTTGCCTGTGGCTCTGTGTGAGAAACAATCTGCAGCCAGTAACACAGGCTCAGGCGAGGATCTCAGTAAAGTAACATTTTTATTCCTGATTGCAATGGCAGATGTCCTGCAAGCAGGAGTGTGCGGCAGAAGTGTATCATAACCTTATATCCCCTATATACCCAACACTTGTCTCCTCTCCTGTTTCCTCATTTACTGGGTACTACAGGTTCACAACCTACTCGATGCTTGTTATTATACCATATATGTACAATTTGACCAACTTTTAATTTCTCTTCTTCCACCCCCCTACCTTTTTTTTTTTCCCTATTGTGACTGGAGGGCCCCCCTTTTTTTCTCTTTTGTTTTTGCTGATTCTGTAACTGCTTGTCTTGTTTTTCTTAGCCATCCTCCTTATTTTGGGACAGTGGGACACTGTCCCCTTATCTACTTAACATACCCCCCACTGTTATGCCTGCGCAATCACGTTTGAATATGCAGGGTTAGTGGAACTTTCTACTGCAAAAACACAATTTTAATTCTCGTATCTGTCACAGGCCATTTCTTGTGTGTCATATATTTCCCTATATTAAACATCAGGAAGTCTTACAACTCTGGGAGACTTTCTGAAATGACCCACCCCACAGAAAGGGGAAGAAGAGTATGCAACAAAGTTTACACAGACAATTTAATGAGGTTTGGCAAAACTTAAAACATTAAACTGAGAAGCCCAAACCTACGGTTCAGAGACCAGTACCAGTCAACAGAGCAGGTTGAGTGAGGGGATCCTTCCTTTCAGTTCAGCACTGGTGAGGCCGCACCTGAAGTAGTGCCCAGTTCTGGGTTCCACAGCACAAGAGAGACCTGGATATACTGGAGAGGGTTCTTTGTAGGACCACCAAGATGACGAAGGGCCTGGAGCACCTCTCCTATAAAGAGAGGCTGAGAGAGCTGGGACTGCTCAGCCTGGAGAAGAGGAGGCTCAGGGGGATCTCACCAAGGTCTGTGAATCCCCGCACGGAGGGGGCAAAGAGGCCACAGCCAGGCTCTTTTCAGGGGTGCCCACTGCCAGGACAAGAGGCAATGGGCACAAACTGGAAGACAGGAGGTTCTCTCTGAACACCACGAAGCATTTCATTACAATATGAGTGATGGAGCACTAGAATAGGTTGCCAAGACAGGTTGAGGACTCTCCCTGCTTGGAGATCTTCAAAAGCCACCTAGACGTGGTGCTGGGCAACCTGCTGTCGGTGGTGCTGCTTGAGCAGAGGTTGGAGCAGGTGACTTCCAGAGGTCACTTTCAACCTTAACTATTCTGTGATTCTGTGAAACCATACTTATACCCTGGCTCAGTTGCTTGCTACTGCAAGAAAGATGGACAAACCTCTGGGCTTACAGTTCATTCCTGCCTTTGAGAAGAACTGTGAGACCATCACAGTGCAATTCCTGCTGTATCTTCTTCTCAGTATCAACGACATCTTCCAGTTATGCTGTTTTAAGAAGAAGGTTTTTATGTTATGTGTCAAAAGAAGAAATGTTACATCTTCTTGCAATATTAAAGGACTTCTGGAAAGATTATGGCAGCTACTGTCCTTATTTACAGCCTGAAAAACAGCTGTATGGAGAGCTTTAATAATTTGGATGTTGCATTGTCTGATTTCATTGTCAGCTGTGAGAACTGGTCTAACTGGGATTCCTTGTAAAAAAATAATGATTTTTTCTCTGCTCTCTGATCACTGATGCCATCATCTGGCTCAGACTGTCAGTACAAGGTGATCTGGAGCTGTGCAACTCAAAATAAATAAATAACATAACAAAAAGACAATACTTGGAAATGACATATTCACCATTTCTTTTATTTCTTAGAGAAACAATAAAAGATAACGATCTTGGCTACAGCCAGGCCAAGCAGTAGGTCAGTAAACAGGGAAAAACCTGACCTGAAGCAAAGTAAGAAAAAATCTCCAGAGGTGTCTACGCTGCTTTACGTAGCACGTCTCGCAGCCAGTTAACTCTCTATGTGTTGCTGGCCTGCAGGACTACTGCCAGGGTTGACTATGGACAAACTCCTAAAGGGAACCTCAGGAGCATCTAATAATATGAAACTACTCACTGCACGCATCTGCAGTATGAGCAGGTTATTCCATCTGTCCTTCCAATGACTGTCAATGAAAGGCAATCCAATGTCCTTCCCTCGAGGTGCTCCAGTGTCTCTCCTGCAGAGGGTTCTGTCATTTTCACCTGTGCTTGCAACAGGCATTTGTACGCAGTCTCAGATCTGGATGGGTGCAATTTTCTACAGAGGAGAGTAGGAACATTAAGCAGAAGAGGGTTAATGCAGCAAAAGGATTTTGCTTGCAAAAGTGATTCTTCACACAGTGTGTAGTTAAGCTATGCAGCACCTTGCCGTGGATACTGCAAACAATGGAAGTTCACATGGGATCAAGAGGGGTCTTTATAAGTTCAGAGAAGAGAAATAAGAAAAGCATTACTAAATACACAGAAGCCACCTTTGCACTGAGAAGTCACTGAGCCTCAAATAGCTGTAGAAGAGCAGTCAAAAGCCCTGTCACGTTTTCTTTTCTATTCTTTCAGAGATCCACTTTGAACCACCAGGTACCGCCCTTGATAGATTTTTGTTTTGAACTAATGGATACTTTTATATTCTTCTGTCTCAGTCTGTCCTGGCACTGAATACACACAGGAGATTTATAGAAGCTGAAGCATAATTCATCTTTGCCAGCTTCCAAGTTGCCCAAGGTCACTTAAAAAGTTAATAGCAGAGCTACAAATAAAGCAGACTTGTCTCACCACCTACACCCATTCTGATGACTCAATCTTGTCTGTCTACACCAAAGCAAAGAAATAACTAACACACTTTTTTTACATGTGCACACCATTATTCTGTATAAATCATTGTGAAGACCATGACCACTTTGGGGCTGACAGCGTATCTTAATGAGAAAGAGTACTCTTAATGCAGCCAGATATAAATGATAATTCCAGCATTAGTATAGAAAATAATATTCTGTGGTGTTTTATGTTTGTTTGTTTGTTTGTTTTAAAAAAAAAGTACAGGAGTTAGTTTATGGCTGTCAGTGAAGGTTATAGGAATAAACTCCTTTTGCTCAGGCAGGCCCTTTCTGAAGTATGATATTAAAAGCAAGGATTTTCTGTTCCTTGTCTGTATGATAAGGAACTACGTAAAGTAGAAAACCTCAAAGTTCTCATAAATCCTGATATGAAAATGTAATGAAGAGCCATTGTTTGGAGTTTAATGGGAGGCCAGGATTGAGGAGAATTATCTAGATCATAAATTTGTAATAACGGTAAGGTCAAGGCATAGGCAAAGATAAAGTAGGCTAACTTTTGCAAAAATTCCCTTCTTCATTTGGAAATTCTTAAGAAGCAGGATTGTTTGTGGAAATTCCAGTATTCCGGCTGCAGGAGGGCAGTCTTTACTTCTTTTCTTTACTCAGTATTCTTTATAGCTTCCTTGCTGGTCACTCAGTCAAATCACTAACTCCTCTGACAGGCCAGTGGCACGTTACAGATACTGTGAACCCTTGCCTGTTTTTTTCCAAAGATTTCCTAACAAAGAAGTTCTCCGGAATTATCTACTCTACAGCTGTGCAAAAAGGAAGAGACCAAGCTTAAAGACAAAGCCTGGACAGGAAATCAGGCCACATGGTACCTAACCAGCAACCCCTCCAAGTCAGGCCTTCTTTCATTTCCTTCCACTCCCATAACCTCAGGCAGGCAGATCAAGTTCATTTCTCCTTCTGCAATGAAATCTACTGCAGTAGATAAACATTGCAGCACTGAAACATGAATCTTTACCATAATAATGCACTGACTACACCTTCAGGCACAAATCCTAAGCTTTGGACATCTCCAGATCAGAGAGATGCATAGCTCATTCATCAGGTTATTGAGTTCATCCTAAGTAAAGTCTCTATTTGGAGGTAAGACTCAGTGGAAGACCTGCACAAGAACTAAAAATTAAAGGTACTCTTTCTTACCAATTTGGTGCATTTTTTCTGTTGTCGCTTTTTTTTTTTTTTTTTTGTATGCGAGTTTGTATGTTTTGTGACAGAGTTTAAGCAAAACCTGCTTTCTCACCAATCTTCTTTCATTTTCCATGATCACAACTGAAATGCATTTTTTGGACTTTAGGAAGTTCTAGACAGAGACGTACAAAGCAGCAGATCTGTAGTACACTGAAAGGAAAACAAAATTTATTTGACAAGCAATTAATTTTAATTATCCGTATGAGAGCATATTTGCTATTGTAGAGAACTAATATCAAGGAAATTAAATTAAAATCTCAAATTATAAGAAAGTAAATTGAAGCAGACTAGATGTATTGTCAGAAATCTAAAGTTATTACTAGTATTGCTGTCTGTCACATATGTATAAGGGGAAAAAAAAGAGTGGATCTGAGAGTCAAAAGACAAAATTTTAGAAGTGGAAGTGCATCTTGGCTTAATAACTTGCATTACAAACTATTAAATAGGAAATGACACAAATTGGTCTTTGGACTTTTGGACTCCCATTACAAAAATACAATAAATTAAGCATGTAGGTAACATTGGCATGGGCACTTTCAAGTATAAAGCTTTGCAACCTTTTTACTATAATGTGTGTCTTTAGTGCAATTTCGTATGTTTTTAAGATAGCAAGCTTGAGGAGAAAAAAAGGAAAAATGCCAATCATGAAATTCTAATAAACATGGAGATCTGATACCCTCTCGTCATCACCATCTCTTAGAAGCAGCTGATGATAGCTTACTAGATCACGTCTCAGCTTTATGGACTGTGTGAGCAGTTTTTGACTGAATACTCAATTCTGAAGGTGACTTAAATACACCTGCTTATACTGCACATAGCAAGGGCATAGTCACGATCTTTCATCTGTGAGGCAAAACTACCTGCCAATTCTGAGAGGTGGAATCATTATTTAAATCAAAAAGTGAAGAACTTTTCTCGATTTTCTGTATTTTTGCAAGTACTGAGTACATAAGTTTTTCAGAAGAAATCTTATCTGTTGCCAGAGTAGAATCATACAATAATTCAGGTTTGAATGGCCATTTGCTCAAAACCCTTCCACTCCTGTATGGCACTCTGTGCTCAAAGCAGGGCCAACTTCAAGCAGATCACTCAGGGATATGTCCAGTTGAGTTTTCAGTATCTCCAAGGTCAGAGATTGTGCAGCCTCTCTGAACAACCGGCCGTGGTGCTCTACCACTCTCACTGCCTCTCATCCTCTCACTCTACAACAGCAGATCACAGTATGTCTCCAGGAGACTCACTTTAGCTCCCAAATCAACGGACTGCTCTCACTGCTGTGTTAAGTAGGAGCCAACACTCTGTACAGTAATATCACAGAATCATAGAATATCCCAAGTTGGAAAGGACCCACAAGGATCATCAAGTCCTGGCTCCACACAGGACCACCCAAAAATCAGACCATGTGCCTGAGAGCACTGCCCAAACACTTCTTCAACTCAGCAGGCTGGCGGCCATGACCACAGCCCTGGGGAGCCCGTCCCAGTGCCTGACCACCCTCTGGGTGCAGAACCTTTCCCTGACCCCCAGCCTGACCCTCCCCTGTCCCAGCTCCATGCCGTTCCCTCGGGTCCTGTCGCTGTCCCCAGAGAGCAGAGCTCAGCGCCTGCCCCTCCGCTCCCCTTGTGAGGGAGCTGCAGGCCGCCATGAGGCCTCCCCTCAGCCTGCTCTGCTCTGGGCTGAACAAACCAAAGGACCTCAGCCCCTCCTTGGGGCACTGATAGCTTTATGCCCTCCTTACCCTGTGGCACCCAGAGCTGCACACAGTGCTGGAGGTGAGGCCGCCCAGCGCAGAGCAGAGCGGGACAATCCCTTCCCTCGCCCGGCTGGCAGTGCTGGGCCTGATGCACCCCAGGGTACGGTTGGCCCTCCTGGCTGCCAGGGCACACTGCTGGCTCGTGTGCAGCTTGCTGTGACCACAACCCCCAGAGCCCTTTCTGGGGGGCTGCTCTCCAGCCTCTCATCCCCCAGTCTGTACACACAGCCAGGATTGCCCCATCCCAGGTGCAGAATCCAGCACTTGTTAAACTTCATGTGGCTGGTGATTGCCCAGCCCGCTGATTTGTCAAGATCTCTGCAAGGCCTCTCCACCCTCAAGGGAGTCAGCAGCTCCTCCTAATTTAGTATCACCTGCAAACTTGCCTAGTATGCTTTCCAGTCCTGCATCCAGACCATTAAAACATTGAAGAGAACTGGCCCCAGGATGGAGCCCTGAGGAGCCTCACCAGTGACTGCCTCCTAGCCTGACATAACCCCATTTACTGTAACCCTTTGGGCCAGATCCGTCAGGCAGTTGTTCACCCATATAAAGAACAGGATTTTATGATTTACATGTGATAAGAGCTTAGTTATGTTTCAACTTAAAAAGAACGCTCTAAATATTTCCTAAGTTTTGGTGCTAATTTCTATCAAGGTGCAGCATGACAGTAAGGGATGATTTATTTAAGGCAAAAAGATGACAATTTAGTAGAAGCACGACGAGATGTCAAGATTATGGAATAAACATGGAGATATTTCTAATACAGTACTAGTAATGAAACAGTTAACTGCATTAAATTTTAATTATATATAATATATATAATTTCAGGATAACAACCACTTCACACATCTTTCAAGCTTATGTTTCAGCCTGCTGGGAGGACTTTGATGTAATGCACTGCTGTTACATTCCACCCAGCTGCTCAGTGCCAGCTTTGCAATGTAAAACTTTTAAACATAATCCCTGTGCCTTCCAGGCCATACTTCTGCTAAGCAAATGTGAACATATAGTAAATTCCACAGCTAGGGAACGGCACGCATGAGAGTCTCAGAAAGATGGATGATTTCTGTTTTGTACAGCGCGTGCTTTTCCGACTTGGTTTCTGTATGTGCGTTCTTAAGGAACGGCTGCAGAGTCATTTCAATCCGACATAAATCTTGCCTGTCACTAACATGGTTAGTTCCATCATTCTTGTTCCCAGCTGCTCATACTCTCCGTGCCAATTCAATCATTCATGTACCTGAGCTGTAAATCATACCAGGGAACCAATCCTGCTAAAAAATAGTAGGTTTTTTTCACAGTTTGCTGAGTTAGGTTTGGCTTCATGCTATGTTTAATCTGGTCTACTCTGTTCTATCCCCTCCTTGTGCTGCACAAAGCATGCTGACAAACAAATTCACCAAAATGGGATTTTTTTGGCAGCTAGATCAGTTCACTCATCTGATTCACTGCACAGCCACTTCCAGCACGAGGAACATAGAACAAGGTCTGAAAACCAGGTACCTCTTTCAATAGTAGTACGGACCCATACTGGTTTAAATACAGAGTTTTAGCTGTGTAGTTCACAGAAGCCCTGTCAGGTGAAGTATTAATAAACAAACTTGCGCAAGCACAAAAACCATAGACTTGCAAGCTTTTCTACATATTACTAAGATGCATTTTAACTTTCTGTTTGTTCTCATCTCTTTTCTTCAGTGGATGACTGTTCACCATAACACTTATACTCTTCTATATTTCTTTATTTCTTTCATGATCTGTGCAAAATCACAAAATCAGGTGGGCTTTTTTGCTTGTTTGTTCGTTTGTTTTTCTATTTTCTAAGCTTACTAAAAAAGCTGTTCTGAAGCCCTGCAAAGGAAAGGACATGTCCTCCCTGTGATCAATAGACTGGCAGAGGGAAGGGAGAAATTCTAGCTCACTGAGAAATAATCCAATTGTTTATAAGGACAATGACAAATACTACAAATGTTTATAGAGACTTTTGACACTGTCCCGCACAACATCCTTGTCTCTAAATTGGAGACGTGTATTTGATGGATGGACCACTCTGTGAGTAAGGAATTGGCTGGATGGTCACACTTGAAGAGTTGCAGTCAACAGCTCAATGTCCAAGTGACGAGTGGTGTTCCTCAGGGGTCAGTACTGGGACCAGCGCTGTTTAACATCTTTGTTGGTGACATGGACAGTGGGATCAAGTACCCCCTCAGCATGTTTGCTGATGGCACCAAGCTGAGTGGTGTGGTCGACACGCTGGAGAGAAGGGATGCCAACCAGAGGGACCTGGGCAGGCTTGAGAGGTGGGCCTGTGTGAACCTCTAGGTTCAACAAGGCCAAGTGCAAGGTGCTGTGTCTGGCCCGGGGCAATCAGAACTAGATGATCTTTAAGGTCCCTTCCAACCTAAATCATTCTATGATTCTGTGTTTTTTTTTCTTTTTTTTTCTTTTTTTCTTTTTTATGTATGTTACACATATAATATTTGTAAGAAATGGCATCCTGCTACCATTCCAGTAAGAGTAACGAACATATGAGTGTTTTTTATATGCTAAATGGTATGAGCAGAATGGTAGTGGGCCATCCTCAAACTCATTTGTAAATGCTGTTTGGAGTAAGATACATGAAAATGGTGTACATTTGACACAAATAATGTTTTAATTCTTGTTGATGTAGTGCTGGTGTTTTAATATATTCTACCAGAATGAACTTAATGGAGAAGGAGTCTTCTTGTCAACATGCAAATGACATAACTGACTGACATTTAACCTGGAGAATAAGACACTCAAGCTGTACTGGAAGAGAAGATACAAAAGAATGAACTCGGTTTACAAATCCACTTAGCTTGGGATTTTGGCTCCTTTTTTTTAAAAAAAAAAAAAAAAATTAATTTACTAATGCCTGTCATTCAGGGTGTGGGCTAAGCAAACATTACAGCCAAGTACTGTTAAAGGGCAGCCTTACTTCTGGCACAACCCAGCCACATACTCCTGACATTTCCTGCATGCCAACACTGGAACTTGCCTGATGCCATACTGATCCAGTTCAGGCAACTAAACCTCAGAAAACAAATCCCGCAGAAAGTCAGTTTGGCCACATGACCTTCATAAATAAATAGAAACATCTGTATAAAGTGGATTTTTTTTTTTCTAAAAAAAAGTATGTGGATGTCCTGCTAAGAATGCAGGACATCCTCGTTGTGATCAATAGGCTTCATATCCTCGTTGTGATCAATAGGCTGGTGAAAGGGAAAATCTTAGCCAGACAAATATCGTTGTTTGTAAGAAATGTGGAAGGTTTTCCTTATATGCTGCATAGTCGTTCTGTAAGAAAAAAAAAGTGAAAATGAAGGTAAAAGTGTTTGCATGAACACATTGTGATTTCTTCTTCAATTATAGTAGTAAGGAACAGTTATTCTGCTTAACTATGATTGTAGTTTTGTTTTAAATAATTTATAACTGACTCACACCCAGCTGAAACCATGGGCTAACATATGCTGACATTATCAAGCCACTTAATTTTGACACATTCTGGAGAACATTTGGCACTGCTTGTAGTACGTGGATGTGTATGCATGTGGGATGTTCACGTTCGTTTCAGAAAGGCCCCCATTTGCCTGCCCGGGAAGCGTTTTAAGCTCCTCACCTCCCCGTCCTTCACTCGCGTGGAGGAGGAAGCCGAGGGGTGGCCTTGTGCAGGCTCCGCCTCAGGGAGCCTCGCCCCTCCATGGGGGGGAGCGCATGCGTACACCCAGCACAGTGCCTCAGGAGGAGGAAGAGGAGGAAGAGGAGGAGGAGGAAGAGGAGGAGGAGGAGGAGGAGGAGCAGCGGCACCTTCTTCTCAACCCCCCCCCCCGCCGCTCCCATGGGCGACACGGCTCAACCCCCGCGGCCGGGCGTCGGCGTCGGGGTGGTGATCACCAGCCCCGCGCACCCCAACTGCGTCCTGCTGGGCAAGAGGAAGGGCCGGATAGGCGGCGGCATGTACCAGCTGCCCGGCGGCCACCTCGAGTTCGGGTAGGGGGCCGCGGGGAGCCGGGGAGGGGGCAGCCCCCTTCGTGAGGGGGCAGCCCCCTTCGTGAGGGGACCGCCGCCTCCTCACGGCTCCCTCCCCCCCCCCCCGGCCCCTCACAGGGAGAGCCTGGCCGAGTGCGCCGCCCGCGAGGCGCGGGAGGAGGCGGCGCTGCGCCTGCGCAACGTGCGCTTCGCCTCCGCCGTCAACGCCGCCTGCCCGGCCGCCGGCTACCACTACGTCACGGTGCTCATGAAGGGGGAGGCGGAGCCGGGGGCGGAGCCGCGCAACAGCGAGCCGGACAAGAATGAGGGTGAGATGGGCGGGGCTTTAAGTAGGGGGCGGGGCCACGTGGAGTGGGCGTGGTCACCTCTAGTGGGCGGGGCCATTGAGAGTTGGCGCGCTGGGGGGAGCCCACGGTGCACCCCTCCCTGCATCCCTCCCGTTTCGCTCCTTTATTTTTATTTTATTATTTTTTTTCTACAGGATGGGAATGGGTGAAGTGGGATGAGTTCCCCCCCGCGGAGCAGCTGTTCTGGGCCCTGCGGTGCTTAAGGGAGCAGGGTTACAATCCTTTCAGCGAAGAGCTGGATCACCTGCAGGGGTACACGGGGAGTCACCAGCTGGCCTAGGGTGGAGCTGCTTCTTTTTACCACGCGAACATGACCCAGGTGAAAATACTACCCTTAAGAGAGCCAACAACTGCCCAGTGTTCCAGCCCGTCCATCACTGTTGTCATTCCTTGAAGGCTCCCTTGAGAGAGAGCAATTCAACAAACGTTATTAATGATTGTTTCCTTTTCTATAAAAGTCATAGGGTTTTATCTGGTACGCCTTCACGTAGATGGATAGCCCTTCGGAAGTCACCAAAACCATGCAGAGAAGCTTGGGAACGGTTACAGCAAAGTGCCTAAATGAGACTGATTTAAGCCACTGTCCTGCTTTCTGTGTAAAACTACGTGGTACAGCGTGCTGCTTTCCTCTAAATATAAATCTTGGACCAATTTCTAAACTTTGCCTTGTTTCCTAACTTCAGTTAACATACTGTCAACATCCATACTGAAGAAAAGTCACATTTTCCAGAGAATACCTTGTTTTCCTGCAGACAGTTGAAAAGCACAGTATTATAAATGTGAAAAGGTTGCCCTGGCTGCTAGGGAATGAAGATTCTCTGACCCTTCTTGCCACTGCCTGTCATCACAGAGGTCTGCTGGCAACCTCAGTGAGATGAGAATTCATCTGCAGAAGTGTTAAAGATTTCTGCAGTTGATGTTCACTTCTGATCATAGCACTTAACACCTTACTGGAGAGGTGCCTACAGTGTTCTACCAGGCTGAGGTAACTGACATTGTGAAAACTAACCTCATTTATAGCTGTAACTACATCAGACAATTGCAATTTGCTGAAGAGGGTTGGCACTTTTACACAGCATGGTCAGGTGTCATTCTTTATGGCTACTGGGGTTTGATAGAATTCTTAATTTTCAGTATGATGTGAACAGATGATTAAATTGGTAGAGAATGAAGGAACATACATGCATACACACACAAAACCGATGAATTTAAATGTTATTTTTCTACAATCTAACAGAATTTGATTGTTTTCTGTCTGGTCATTAGGATTTCAGCCATTAATTTTAGGAGAAGGATGGACTACAAATAAAAAAAATATCAGAATTGCTTTGTTCTTTTTCTCTTTAGGGTTCCCTTAGAACACATCTTAGTTTCCTTTAGATATATTCATTGTAAAAATGATCCAAGACGCATTTACTTTCTTTTAAATAAACACAATATTGGAAGATGAAAATTGTCTGAAATTGTGAATTGACTCGTCAATTCTTAAAGGAAATCAGACTGAATGGTTAAAGCTTTTCCTTACATTACGTAAAGCCGTCTGCATTTAAGAAGTTTTTTCTCCTGGGAAACAGGCGGAGCGATACCAAGTATAAGGGTGCTGATGATAATTGCAAGCCTCCTATGTTGAATTCAAAGCATTAGCTATGGGCTACTTACGACAAATACTCTGTGAAGCTAGGAAAGTAGATGTGGTTAAAAAGCACTTTTGAAATGGTAGATATCAGTGAAACTTTCTTCACAGCCCTATCTTTGTACAGAATATTTTCTTGTTGAATTCAAAAGCGGAGATTTTCTTCCCAAAAGCAACTTAATGTACACTGAAAATTATTCTATTCAGCTGTCAACAAAGAGGCTGTAGGAAGAGTCGACAGATGTCCAGCCCATCTGTCCCAAAGAATAATGAAAAAAAATAGTAATTCAAACAACTTAGTGTGGTTTTAAATTTTAGAAGGCATCTAAATCCTGGTGGGAAAACCCAGGTCCATGTAAAATTGTTTGTATTGCAATAAATATTTTGTTACAGTTAATGGCTATATTCACTCCACGTGTTGTAAATAGGCAAGTAGTTACTGAAATTAGGACAGACAACATCTCCATATGTCAATTACTGTATCCTTTCTAAGTGGACTGATTAAATGAGCACATTACCACAATCAGTTGTCAACAGTCTGACTTGCCTTGTTCTGAATGCATTTTGCATCTGCACTTCCCGCGCCACACACCCTCCTACACACCCAAAAATCTGTTGCTGGGTCTTTCTAGCTCTTCAGACTTGCTCCTTTCAACTCAATTTTAGTTTTAATTTGATTTTTGGTACATTTAAGCAAGTAACAACATGCAGTTAAAGCTCTGTGGTTTGTTAAATTGCTTGTCATAGATGGAAGTCACCTCAACCGTGGCATCAGTTACCCACCTTTCAGAAAAACGCTGCTGAACAGTAAGTACATAGTTTGGAGCACTGGTGCAATGAAACTGTTTATCTAGGATGCAACTTAAATGCCAGGTCTCATTTCATGTACTGAAGTGGCCAGTGGGAAGAGCTGACTTCTTACCTATTTCTTACATGTAACATACTGGTCCCATTTAATCCTTTAATACGCAACCCAGGAAAACACGTGGTCATTTCTTGAGAGTCTTGCTTCCGTTCCTTCTTACGTCTAGAAACAATCATCTAACTTCACAATATTTCAGTTAGTGAATCACATATGGACATATCAGACTTTTCAGGTTGACCGTACACTACACTTCCCACAGGTATTAATTATTTCTATTTGGATTTCATCCCAAGAAAAAACTGCTTCTAAAGAAGATGAAAGAGACTGGTGAGCTGTGGCTGTGCTGGAACGTGTTAAAGGAGGTGCCTTTAGAAGAAAACGCTAATCCCATGGTACAAAGCAGCAAGAAAGTGCAGCCTGCAATATTATGATTTTGATCATGCGTGTTTAAGAAATAATGTGAAGTAGAATGGGGATAAGCAAGGTTAATTAGGGTAATTAAGAAAGGCCAAGCACATCTCGATTACCATAAATTAAATGGGAAATTGTTACTCTATAGAGACATGGGAGAAGTAAACACTAAAGAGAAAAAGGTGAAACTGGAGTAGAAGTTAAAATATCTATGTATATAAATTGCTTTAGACTGCAAAATAGAGATGCAATCTTAGAAACGGAAAATATTTTCAAAAGGAGTAGCTGAGACAAAATTAAATTCCCCATCTCCCTTCTAAAACAAAGAACACTGCCCAACGTTATGTGACTGAACCTAACTGCAGAGGTCGTTTTCAGCTCTACATCCCCATGGGACTCACACATGTGATTACCAGAATTTTGTGCAAGGAATATACAAAAGTAGAATTCTGATCTCTGCTTCTGGTAGCCTTGTTGCAGGGGAGGAACCTCTAACTGGCATGAGCAACAGTTTGCATAAGTAACTTTCTGATAAAATTGGAAAAACAAAAGTGGCTGTCATCATATGGCTCCCTAAGGAAAACTGAACAGGGAAAGGAAAGCCAAGAGAAGTGACTCTGGAAAGATGAAAGAACGCTATAGCTGAGGCAGGAAGTACAGCTGCTGAGGTAAACAAATTAGCTTCTAAGAGCTACAAAAAAATTATAGGTGACAAGAATAAAGAATCTGTGAGTACTTTGAATTGAAAGTAGCTGAACCTGCACTCAAGAATTATCATCACAGGCAAATCAGTCTCAGCAGCTCCCCCCAGACCCCTGCTCCTGCATGGGCTCCTCTCCATGGGCTGCAGCTCTGGCCCGGGGCCTGCTCCTGTGGGGGCTCTCCATGGGCCGCAGCCTCCTCCAGGCCACATCCACCTGCTCCACCGGGGGCTCCTCCACGGGCTGCAGCGTGGAGATCTGCTCCATGTGGGACCCATGGGCTGCAGGGGGACAGCCTGCTCCACCACGGGCCTCTCCACAGGCTGCAGGGGAACTGCTGCTGTGTGCCTAGAGCACCTCCTGCCCTCCTCTTTTCACAGAGGCCACCCCTGAGGCCCCCCACTACCAAAACCTTGCCACATAAACCCAATACAACATCTCCAGGATCCCTGACCAAAGCATCAGTGAGGTCTTGCAAACAGACACATCACATCACTGCCTCAGAATCTGCACTGTTAGGTGTGTACCTGCTAAGCTCAGCTGGAAAGGAGAGGCTTTCAGCTGCTGACTGCTCAGCTGCTTTTAATACTGATATGGCACTTTGCAAAGGGGAAAATAGAATACAAACTTTTGAAACTCAATCAGAAATCAAAAAAATACTGGCACAAAATGTGCTGACTAATGAAGTTACCACATCTGAGATTTAAGTTTGCAAAATGCAACAAAGTAGCATCAAAGGTGAGTTTATTTATTACAAAACATTCATTATATATTACAATAATTACAAACTTTTTTTTTGCACCTTGCTGCTGTGTTTTTGTTCTCAGAACACACCAGACGATCAAGAACATGGATTTCAGCAGTAACAAAAAAGATATTAAAATTACAAATTTTATGCCTCATTTCTGTGCCATAGAAAAGGCTATCATCAAAAGAGTAAAGTTACTAATAAACATACAAGGGGATTCCCCTTACACCTTTTTTCCCAGGACCTTTTGTCATCTAATATATAGTAAATATTTATATACACGTGCACATCTCTTGCATACATACACATTCACACATTTACATGATCACTGGAAATTGACATTGCTCCTCCAGCAGAAAGCTCCCATTTTACTTGAGCATCTAAAGGGGAAAAAAAAAAAATCTCAAGTCCATGGTTTGAAATCAGTCACCCTTTTTTTTTTTTTTTTTTTTTTGAGCCAGCTGTATGTATCTTCTCCTTGCATGGGACTGCCCACAAAACAAAAGGGTATTGCAGCCTGTGACTAACAGCATCCAACCTACCTTCACCACAGGAAAGGTCTAGCAGGGATACTGTCCCTCTGTACCTAGTCTGAGTCACTGCTGCTGCTCGAGGAGTCTGTTGACATAACTTCTACATCATCTTCATTCTCTTTATTGTGTCCTGGAGGCTCCAACATGAAGTCGTTACTGTGATTAGGAGGTAGCATGTTCATCGACATATCGCTTGACTGCCAAGGATACTGAGGAGCGAGCACATCTGGAAACAAGGGGCATAGTCAATCAAGCTATGAGCTTCGTACATCCACAAATCAAAAATAGAACTCCACTGCAAAATTAAAACCAATCTTAAACACGACTGATTTTTGGACAGCTGAAACCTTCAAATAACACCTAGAGAACATCTTATGATGGAGCCATTCCATCACCGTAAAAGCCGTTTCTGCCAGAGAGGCCCATTTATGTAGCTGGCTCAACCTCTCACCAACCCACATCAAAACAGTTAAATTCAAGCGGCGCTTTGAAGATGAAGAGCTGTGTAAGAACTGACTTAACAGGCACATGCACAGTAATGAAAACAGTCACCCTCTGTCAGTATGCAAAAACAGATGAAAACATTAGATCAAAAATAAATAAATACATAAGGCACATCACAGAAATATAGACTTAAAGGTTTTGTCTGAAGTTGGATCAAACACCTTTGGTTATCCTTTTTTCCAACAGCAAATATGGTGCACCAAGAAGACAGTCCTACCAAAAAACTAGGGCCACAGTCAGTGAGGAATGCTCCATGGTACACCAGCCAGTACAGCCTCAGTTGCCTCCAACATCTCTCGAATTTATTTATCTCCCACTTCCAAAGCCCTCACATCCTGTACTCCTCATGAATGTAAGGGGAATCCCTCCCCCTATAACGCTTTCTTAGTCTTTCCCTTCCTTGCCCCCAAAATACCTCCCACTTCAAAGCCACAGCATGCATCAGTACGCCATTTCTGCTCCCTTCCTTCCCATCGACACTCCTACTGCTGTGTTCCCACTCCTCACATTGCCAGGCAATGTAGCTAGTCTATCCCATGGAGGAAAGCAGGTATCTCTCCCATACAGCAACAATTAAAGATATTAGAGCCAAAACTGAACAAAAAACCACCCACACGGGACTTTCAGGACAGAAGGGGAGGGCTCTGCCAAGACAGGAGGTCATACACAGCAGACTTACACTCTCTGCCTGACTCAGAAGCACACAAACTCTGCACAAAGAGTGGTTTCTGATCCTGAAGCCTCCAGACACCTGAGATTCCATGTCCGGTACTACAACCACAGTCCCCTAGAACCAGATGTGTGCACTACTGCATTAACTAGCCGTACAAATCTGACTCACCACCAGATGTGAGGCCACGATGCAGCCTGTATGCCAGTTCTCTGCCTGTGTTTGGAAAACCAACAATAGCACCAGGTGGTTTTAACCCAGCTGTGATGTTAGCCAACTTCACTTGAACCAGCTGAGATTGTAAACTGATGGTTTACGTCCTGTGGCCATGTTTTCAACACCAGAATTAAAGTATCATTAAACCTGGTCAAAAGCGTGTACTGAAAAGCCTCGGAGTTGTGAGGACACCAAGCAGCCCAGTGGCTGGCTCGCAGACTCATTAAGGACTCAGTAACTGGACATTTCTCAGTCGAAGTCTCTGAAGGGACTTAATTCCATAATTAGCATTCTCAGGACATGCCTGCCACACACCAGCAGATTCAGGAACCCTACACAAAATGCTGTATCAGTCTCTTTCTTTTAAATGAGGTTTTTCCCTCTTATCTGACCATCTAGTAATTAGATGATTTCCCCTGACACAGGAGACCCAGATTCAATTAACTCCTTTCCTTGAGCTCAAATCCCACTTTTTCCAGCCTCTCAAGAAAAAGCCCAAAGGAGTGAGCTTTCCATTCTTACCGAGACAACATTCAAACAAGAAGAGCAAGTCTCACATAACACAGGAGCCAGCCAAAATGGACTCTACCAAGATTTAGGGAAACATTGAAATTACGGCATGCTACAAGACACAATCTTGAAATCTCCAACACAGACCCATCTTCGGCATTTCCCTGCTGGGTTGCTGGGAACAGACTTTTTCAGGGCCCCCTTCCTTCTCTCAAGCTCACTGACTTGAATCCTACAGGTTTCCCTACTGTATCCAGGGCCAGGGGTTTGGAAAGGGAGATGATGCAGAACTTCAACTGACTTTCTAAGAAGTGACACGATGATTAGACAGGTGACTGGAAACACCAACTCCAAGTTTATTGTTTCTCCAATGGAGTTGCAATATAGACACTTCTGTTGTTTGTGTATTTTTTTATTTTTTTGTTCTGTAATTTTGGAAAACAAGCTTTTCATAACACCTACAAATAGGCTTAGCAGAGAGTAAGGACTGTTATAGACCTCCAAATCCAAACTAAGAATTTTTCCTCAATTTAGTCTAGCCATGGTAGCTTAATGCTGCAAAGCAACAGAACTACTGAATTTTTCATCAACCTGCTGTCATTTACCATTAAATTATATTTTAGCATAAATGAATGAATCCCACCAAAGTCAGTGAAAACGCCCTAGGCAATGCACTAAGCAATTAACAGATTAAACCTTAATTCCTACACTCCAGGCACTGCCTCACCAGCAGTCCTTGCCAATGGCTTTTCAATCCAGAAATTCTAACCAGTCTTGCTATACAGAGTGTAAACTTAAAGGAAATACAGATTTCACAATTTCATTGTCATCTCTGCTAAGACAAGGTTGCCTTGGAAATGCTTCTTTTTGATATGATTTAATATCATTTAGTTTACAGCAATCTAGAACAAGAGACTTGAAGGAACACTGAGTTCTGTTTACGTTGACTTAGTTCTAGTGTCTACAGTATGATTTAGCATGAAATGAAATGATGCAACTTCTGTTAACTCTATTGACTAGTCCTTCACTGCTGCAGAAAAACGCTGGTGGGAATTTTCATTATTTTAACTTTGATTTGCTACTGCTAAGTAATGTTTGTTCTGCTAATAACATAAGGAAAAAAAAAAAAGGCTTCTCTTACCTGGTAGTCTGCCAGCTGCAAGTGCATCCCCTGGTAAGTGTCCATTAACTCCATTAGTGGATGGGTTGTTCATCTGACCCAAGAGGCCACTCCTCATTTCCAGATCTGTAGGATAGGGTCTACGTGGGTCCCCTTGAAAATAAAATAAATAAAAACTATTTAACAGTTGCTTTGCTGATGTTATCTTTTTCTCTTCGGTGCCTAGTTTCCTGATTTTAAAAAAAGTACTCTGGTTGAATCAGCAATGAGCATCACCCACATTCCGTTAAAATACAGGACTTTCCTTGTTCATTCACACTTGGCACAAAAAGTAAATTTTTTAAAAAATAATCCACATTTAGAAGATCTCTTTGCTGTCTCTGCTACTTCACAGCTAAATAGCAAGGACGGGGGATGAGCAGATTGACAGCAGCCCTGAGGAGAAGAACTGTAGGTACTCTTGGATGCCAGCTCCTGTCCAATTTTTCAGTGAGCACTTGCAGCCCAGGAAGCCAACTGTATCCTGGGCTGCATCAAAAGCAGTGTAGCCAGCAGGGTGAGGGAGGCGATTCTCCCTCTCTGCTCTGCTCTTGAAGAACTCCACCCAGAGTGCTGCGTTCAGCTCTGGGGACACCCAACATAAAAAACACAACAGGGACCTGTTAAAGCCTAGAGAAGGGCCACAGAAGCAATCAAAGGGCTGGAGCACCTCTCCAATGAAGAAAGGCTGAGAGAGCTGGGGATGTTTTGCCTAGAGAAGAGAAGGTCTCCAGGGAGACCTTCTGGCAGCCTTCCAGTACTTAAAGTGGGCTTCTAAGGAAGAGGGAGAGTGACTTTTTACAAGAGTATATAGTGATAGGACAACAGTTAATGATTTTAAACGGAAAGACTGTAGGTTTAGATTGGTTATAAGAAATTCTTCACTCAGAGGGTGGTGAGGCACTGAACAGGTTGCCCAGAGAAGCTGTGGATGTCCCATCCCTGGAGGTGTTCAAGGCCAGGCTGGATGGGGCTTTGGGCAACCTGGCCTAGAGGGTGGCATCCCTACCCATGGCAGGGGTGGGTGGAATTAGGTGGTCTTTAACATCCCTTCCAACCCAAACCATTCCATGACTCTGTGATAATTACTGAAAAAACACTTTCGTTTTAGACAAGAAGGGTAGTCTCTAAAACTGTCATAACCCAACACAATGAAAGCCTTACTTTTGCCTCCACTGACTACTAACATCCTCTGTAAAGAATATATACACTGGTGAGAAACTTTATTACGCTAAAACACGGTAAGGTCAGATACCAACCATGGTTTGCTATTAACAAAATTGTCAGAAAAATGTTTTTTACCTGGTACCCATGTCAGTGGGGCACAAACAGCATTGCTAGCACTGATCCTATGGGCATATTTAATTATTTCTTCGGATGAAATGGCACCTGAAGAAGGGAAAAAAAGTCACTGTATTTTTTAAGAGACCACATTATTCAGTTATTTCAGAATATTGGATACTGTCATATTGAAAACATTAGAAACGTCATTTTGCCAAACATCATGAGTATTCTTCGAATGCAATGACTGCTTAGATTGCTTGGGCTACACAAGAATAAGAGTTGCAGTGATCTGACTTCTCAGCCATGAGTTCACCTTCCATATCAACTGACTGCTCTTCAACCCTGTGAAAAAAAACACAAACTAATCTCTTCCATGTTGCACTTCAGCACTTCTGTTATGAAACTTTCTGTATTAATTTATTTTTTTTTTGTAACTGTAGATTATACATGCAGCAGACCTTATTTTAATAAATGCTTCTGTATTACAGGTACTAAAATCTTTGTGAAAATCCTTGATGTTTTAGAAGAAAAATGACAAAATGATAAAAGGTAAACGAGACCAAGACACCAAAAAGCAAAAATTCAGTCTAGCTTGGCAAGTGCCACATAGTAGCAGCAATTGATACAAATACAAACCAGTATCACCATTTAGTCAGTCTTTCATATACAATGTTACTGTACAAAATAAATGTTATTGCACACAAAAATTCTTTCCCTTACTTAAGCATTTGGCCTGAGGTGATTTGCCTTTGGTAAAATGTTTACGTAAGCAGATACGCCACTATCAGTCCAAGAAGAGCGTCAAGAAACTTCAATTCAACTCTAATATTAAGATATGCTTGACACAGAAAATAATTCATTTCTGGAAAACGCACTCTGCCTTTATTCTGTTGAAATGGTTTACAGGACCTTAATGAAGAGAACATTTGTTTTATAGACTAAGCATCTGAAATCTGTGGTGACGATATTAAAAAAAAACAAAAAAAAAAAAAAACTTGAGCTCACTACCAACTTTCTTTACATCTGTATTTGTAATCATGGATACTCACCTTTTCTTGCCTTTTCAATTGATTTCAGCTTTTCCTTTGCTTGATAAACAGCTGTTGCCTAGTTGTAGGAAAAAAAAAAACTAAACCAAAACTTCAATACATCTTTCATTTGCATACTTCTACATTAAGTCAGCTCTGTGAATAAACTGTTGCATTTAATTGCATTTTGAGAGAGAAACTACTTAGGGAACATTTTCAAAATAAACAGGCATAAAGTAGGTTTGGAAGAAAATTACCATTATAAAACTAAACTGAATACCATGATAACTAGACAGTATTTGACTACTGAGAGGAAAAAAAACTAACAACACTAAAGCTCCCACAAAGTTTTAAATATTTAAATCTTCTCAAACTAACACCTTCTCCAGAACCATCTTTTTCCCCACATAGATGCTCAAAAGAAAACACATCATTAAGAACTTACCAGAATATGCTCTGCTTCCTTCAGTTGCTTCTGCAGCTGCTGAATATCATTATCCCTCTTTTCTACTACTTTTTCTAAAAGCTGCATTTCATGATGGATTTTTCCCTGGTCAACTGCCAGCTTCATTAGCTCTTGAAACTCTCCATCTCTCTGAATCAGCAGCTCCAGGATCTATTAGACAAGAGTTTTGTACAACTTTTAATTAGCTCAAGTAACAACATATCCCCAATCATGCTGCAAAGAACAACTGACATCCACAAGAGTATTTCTGTTTGCACGAAAAATGAAACCAAATTTCTTGCTCTTTTTGCAGAAACAGCGTAGGAAGCACACAACAAATGAACAAACAAACACCAACATGAGGACCAAGAACTTTTTTAGTAGGGTCAAAGCCCCAGTGTCACTATTCACCTGAGTATTGGTATGGACAAAGGGAGAAATTAAAAAAGGGAAAAAATAAGTAAATCACAGTGCTTACCCACAAAAAGAACTACAATTAATAAAGTAAATTTACCTGGCTCTCTTCTCCTGGTTGTGGAAGTTTCTGGTTTCTTGAAATTGCCAAAATTTCAATCAGTTCCCTGAAAGAAAAACTGTGCGTTTATGCAATGTTCTAGGCCATTATTTGTAAATCACATCTCCATATGATCAAAGTATCTATATCATTATTAAAGCATTCATGTACTTGAGTATTTTACAGTTTTATATTGTGGTGATGGCAGGGACTTTGCAACTAAAACTAATTCTGTGAATATTTTCACAGACTGGAAAGTGTTCTCTTTTTTGTTCTTTGAGCTCATGAAGTACTTGCGTATTTGTACTCAAAACGTGCTAAGCTCTTGCCAAACTGCGTAAGACAAAAGTGGAAGCTGAGAAAAAACAGCGCAAAGAAATGCACTCATATCCTACTTTTACTGCCTTTGCTGCAAGAGGGTACGAAAGTTTAATATGTCAACATTATTTTTGTTCTCTGTTTTTCCTCCATTTTTACTGCAGAGCAAATATCACACTTGGGTTTACAACAATTAAGTCTGTGCTTTCATACATTTTAAGTTTGTTGTGAAACTACTTCTATAAAAATAAATAAATAACCAGGTATTTCCACAATGGTATATTAGCTGTGTATCAAACAGACACAAACACTGAAAAACTGGTAATAACCTAGGGCTAGGTTAGAAGCGCTTCTCGAATAAACTTTTAGATCTTGCTTCATGGTACCCATTTACTGTTATAAAGAGCCATCAAGAACCTCAAAGGGGATTCAATGAATAAGACCATGCTGCAAAAAAGGTATTTTGCTATAAATTTGGTGAACGTGTTTGCCTTCTAAGGCTATGGACAGAAGTACAACGCTGTGCATGAGTGATTATTTATCCAAAGTAGAGTCGTTGGAACAGCACCGATCCTTTGCTTGGTCGGGAGCAAGTAGCTCAAGACAGATACATGACTAACGTAGTAGCAGGGCGAAAACCTTAAAATGGCAACAGGTGTTTTCCAAAAAGTCTGAGTGAAACCCTCACCAGTAAAGCTACCAACAGCATCTTGGCCTAAACACCGGAATTGTTTAAGACTATTACAGAATAAAGAAACTTATTACCACTGAAGCATCATCATACCTGACTGACACTGATAGTAGCAAACAAGACCTGTTGTGACTAGGCCAGCTAAGGCTGATATCATGGAGGGTTGTAATTCAGTCCTGTGCTTGCCAGGCAAAGCACAGATGCAATTCAGAACTACACAGGGGCTCCAGATTAGACCTGTTGCCTTACACCTACCTGTCCCTACAGCCACGCAAGGACCCATGGCTGTGAAAGGCTAAGCTCTGTGGGGCTGCAACACCACTGATCAACAGGAGGGTTGCCTAAAATACTGCTAAGGGATGCTCTGGATTCGTTAAGGTAGAGAAGTAGAACCAAGATGGAAAAAAAAAAAAAAAAAAAAAAAAAAAAAAAGTGATAAAGAGCAAGCTTGTTTCTTCCGAAGAGTCTGGACATTCTCCAGCAACCCGCACGTCACAGGAAAATCTAAAACTTGAAATAACTAGAAGCTAGTCGATAGCTGAACTAGAAAGACAGCAGCAACTGAGCAGCATGGTTTCCTTCTGGTACCTGTGGTGGCCGTGAGGAGCGAGGCAGCCACACAGACAGCGCAGGATGCTCCATCTTAAAAGTTTTCAGAAGCTCCTGCTCTTGTTGGAAGGTAATTAACAAGCCGTTTAATTACGCTGCCAGCCGTGGCACACAACATGGTGGCCAGCTTGGCTGGGCTAGCTAGGAGTGTGGCCTCACAGCAGCCAGGACCGCCACCTGAGCACCGACATCACCTTTACCACTGAATTGGCAGTGACCAGAAAAGCTTAAACCACGCACCACCACCTAGGAATTATGACTTTAGCGTGATTTGCAGTGAAAAATTAAAAAATGGGGGGGAGGGGGGCACGAGCACACGCCTACCCCGCGCTCCCCGCTCCCTCCCACCGCCCCACACCGATGCAGACAGCAGCGGGGTCAGATCACAATACCTGGCCAAGAGCTCCAGGTCCTCCAGCGCCGCCAGCAGCCGCTCCCGGGTGCTGCTCCGCTCCCCGCCGCCCGCTACCGCCGCGGCAGCCGCCGCCATTACGCTGCCGGCGGCGGAGGGTGGAAGCGCGCACGGCGCATGCGCAAGGCGGCCCCAGCGGGGAGGGAGGTGCCGCCGCCGCCATTACGCTACCGGCGGCGGGGGGGGGGGTTGCGCAGGGCGCATGCGCCCCTGCGGGGCGGGGAGGCGGGAAGCGGCTGAGGGGAGCAATGGCTCCCCTGAGGGGAGGGGGGTCGCGTCTGTCTGGCGACGCCCTCTGCTGGAGCCGGGGCGTTATACAAGCGCCTGTGGTTCTGCTGGAGGCGTTTTGGGTCCCAGGGTTTCCACATGAAAGCATCCTAAATGAGATTCATATGTGCTCTGCAGGCTTAGAAAGCGAACGGCGAAGGAAGGGCTTGCAGCTTGGCGTTTTTACCGCAGTGTCTGAGGGTCTTCATGTCTGAAAATCCGTTAGGTGCTCTTAATCAGATGGGAACAGTTAAAATTAAGTGGCTGACACTGAACATGTAACAAAACCCCAAGCTTTACGTAGAACAGAGCCAAGAGCACCTCTTACCTAGGCTTTCTGTCCCATAAGCACGACCGAAGAGGTGCCAAGAGGAGACACAACCTCTCGGTGGAGGCTAACGGCACCTCCGCCTCCATTACCCAAGGCTACAAGCTGTGGTCGGATGGTGGGGCAGCGAACGTGCCAGTCCTGCCCTCGATGCTGCTGGCAGCTGAGCTTTAATTAAAAAATACTGTTTGGCGTTCGTGTTTTTTTTTTTTTGATGTTGCTGCACTGGGGCTGGTGCTGTAAACAGGCCGCTAGCTCAGGGTGGGGTCGTAAGTGAAGCCAGTGGAATTTTTTACATTCATGAAACTTTTGGTAATGGGAAGACATGGAGACAGAAGGTGGAGGGCAAATGTGAGGGAGTGAAAACTAGGCCGGGGCCAGGGTTTATAGCAGGGGTAAGCACTTCCACAGAAGAGCACGGAGTCCCCAGGCTCCACATTCTTCTGTTGCCAGCAGGCAGCTGCAAAACCCGCCAGCAAACAGAGATTCTCTTCTCTCTTGATTAGAGAAAGCACTAGATGAATGATAACATCTCTGGCTGTTCTGGTATTTACTCGGATTATTTTTTTTACCTTCTGTAATAAGTATGTCCCTGAGAAATTTACACTTATTAAAAAAAAAAAAAAAATGGCAAGAAACTCATTAATCAATGGTTCTTTAAATTGTGGTTTGAATAAATGATTCAGCATTATGAGATTCGTGATAAAGTAGTGAGATTTGGCAACCCTGAGAAGAAGATAACTCTGCCAACAAGAGTTATTTAAAATTCGTTTACAATATACAACAACCCTCAGAGTCCTGATTG
Source organism: Oxyura jamaicensis (assembly GCF_011077185.1). Lineage (NCBI taxonomy): Eukaryota > Metazoa > Chordata > Aves > Anseriformes > Anatidae > Oxyura > Oxyura jamaicensis. Next base: position 175,747,648 of record NC_048893.1, read on the forward strand.
CAGATAGTTTGGGAATTCTCTTTAAACTACGTAGCAGATAAAATCTCACCGAATGGTTCCACTCTTTAAATAACTTTTGCTTGCTTTTTTTTCCCCAGTATTTCAATGATTTTGTTCATGGAAGGATATAATGAGTGATGTTGTCTGGTTGCACATCCACTTCGCTGATTTGTTAGAGCATCAGTACGGGTGCAGAAACAGAAAGAAATAGCAGCTCCAGAAAATAAAGCAATCCTTCTGCTAAATCATTTTCTTTCTCACATTCATTTTGGCATCTGAATGATTTAGACCTGAAGGAGTTCTAATACATTTCAGGGCCATAAGAATACTTTCGCTAAAGCTAAAGCTGGCAGCATTAATTGGATGCCAAAACTTGACAGGCCAAGGAGTGAATGTCTGTTGTAGGAGGCTCCTGCAAGCTGATCTTTCCCTTTTCGTCCTGGTGCCCAGGAACCTGTTGCCTCCCTCCCTCCCTTTTTGCAGCGGCACTTCTCCTGCCCAACCATGCCACCAGGCTTTCACTGGAGCAGACCCCCTCTTCCCAAACCGCTGACCTCCTCAAGGCAGCACGGACATCTGGCTGTTTTCTGGTGCCCAGTCCTTCCCCCATCCTTGCCCTGTGGATGCAGCAGTGGCTGTGAAATGCAGGTTCCCAGGCAAAGACTTAACTGGAGCTCCTGCCTCTACGTGGGAGGACAGGCTGAGACCAGAGGCATCAGGGAATGCCTCCCTGTGCTGAGACACAGAAAGGCATTCAGGCTGTGTCCTTCAGGACAAAGGGGAAGGCTGGGTGAAATGGGCTTGAACCCCAAATTTGCCCCGTGGGCCCACTGGTTGAAGTGGATGATTTGCTGAATAGGCTTCTGAAACAGCCATACAAAACAACAGAGCCTCTGTTTCCCCAGTGTTGGTTCCTCTGTTTCCTCAGTTCTTCAGTGCCTTTGGCCTTCTTTCCCCTGAGTAAACTTTTTTTCATAATTGTGTTGGTTTTGAGCCAGCTCTGCTCCTTTAAAGCTTATGCCTTTCCTGAATAACTAAGCATTGTTCCCTATTTTTTTTTCAGTATTCTGAGAAGATTTTATGTTGTGTGGCCATACACGTATCTTTCCATGCACAGCGAGTTTATTGGACATTTCAGAGCTCTGTGATTTCAGATTGTCTTTTCAACGGTATATTGAGCATATTATTAAGAAGCAGTTAGCACAAGCAAAAATAGCGCTTTTTTATCCACTTAACTTGAGGCTTCTCTCTTCCAGAATGGACCTTTAATGACGATCTGCAGAGCAAACTGATTTCTGCAGGTACAGACCCATGAGCAGCTGAGCTGATCTGATGGTTCGCCACCCTGAGAAGCAGAGATGTTGCTCAGTCCTCTCCCAGCCACAGATTTTCAGTCTCCCTTAGATCCTCCTTGTGCTTGTCGTATGCTTCCATGAGCTCCTTCGACTCAATTAGAAGCCCCCCAAAAATGAATTTTGTTGTTGTTGTCGTTGGGTTTGTTTCCTGCTGGGTTAGTGAGTGAAACCTGCTCATGGGCACGCAGCCAGGAGCAGAAGGGGTGGGAGGAAGAGGGTGTTGTCCATGCAAATGGTCCGTCACCCAGCCTCATCTGCCTTCAGAGTGCAGTTTTATGTTTCAGCTGTTTCAGTATGGCTGTGGGTCACTGCTGAAAAGCGCAGTCTTCCCCATCTCTCTCAAGCCACGCGTTTTGTCTCACTCCCCCTTACATGACCGAGAGTGCAGAGTGAATCAGGTGGCGAAGGAGTTCAATGGAAAAGCTTCACTGTTCCCATGGACTTGTCTGTCTGATGAGCTCGTTGAGGCAATTGGCTTCAGGGTAGCCAGGGCAAGAGGGATGCTTCCCTTGTTCCCAGTGAAGTGAAATTCACGCCTCTGATTCTTCTGGTCCCAGGATACTGCTGGGATTTAACTCCTCATCATGCATGAACTGGAGGATCTCTGTACCTTAGAAGTTGAGCTGTGCAGAGCCCAACTCAGGTGTGTCTTTCAGCCTGAGCATTTTCCAGGCTCCAGTGCTCTCCAGCTGTCATCTTGTTTATATATTCCAGACACTAAACGCCACGTGCTCAGTTGGTGTGTGGTGTACCACACCTTGAAATAATAATGGAAGATACTGCCTCCATAAGATACGGAACTCCTGAAGGCTCTCAGGTGTCTGACCACGTGTAATAAAACTGCACAAATAAAATGGCAGCAGGGCAAGCGAGAGCAAGGACACAACAAATGCTCACATCCACTTCCCCTAGATAATGTAAAAATAAAATCCTTTCTGTGAAATATAAACTAAAATAGAAATTAAACATCTTGAGCGCTGTTTGGGAGGATGCCACCGCTGTACTTTGGCCTGTGGAAAAGAGAATAATCATCCCTTATTTGTCAAGCTGTTTACACTATTAATATTTTTAAATGGCTCTAATAGACCATCCGTTTCTTACCGCTATTTAAAAAGAAATCTTTACTTCCCTGCTCCCTTTGGTTGGATAGCAATTTTAGACTGATGAGATAAGGAAAAAAAGAAAAAAGAAAAATATAAAAAAAGGTGCTTTTGCTTAGCCAGTGTAATTCAAAAATAGGCAAAATATGAGGTATAAATAGATAGCGTTATGAGCCAAAGCTTATTTTTTTTTTTGTGGAAGGAGTGTGAAACACTAGTACATATGGCCAAAACCAGAGTTTGATACACCATTCCAGACTGTTCCCAAACAAAATTAGCTCTGCTTTGTGCTATATTAAACCCGAGTTAGGCTGATTTCTGCTGGTGGAAATCTCGGCACGGAGCCCTCAGGACAGGAAGGCACCCAGGCAGAAAGAAGTCGCGGCTTTCGGTGTGCCGGAGGGCTTCTTGGGGTCAGTGCTGCCCAGGAAGGATGAAGTGCTGAGCGGGAGAGAGAATCAAAACTGGCCCTGGATGGCGTGGGGGACAGACAATGTCATTTGAAAAGGGAAAGCTCGTTTGACAGCTTGGCCACTAGAGATGTTCACAGTCCTGCCAAGCGTTCCCAGGAAAAAAATAAATTTGGGGGGCAATTAAATATGAGAGCTTCTCCCTCCCCAAGCTGAAGTTAACACTGGCTACTTCACAACATAAAACATCTAATTGGGGATAACGAGACTCCTGGGATAGCCCCCCAACACATATTAATGTCGAGTTTTCATTAAGTTAAACTTGTTTATTTTGAAAAAAAAAAAAATCTTATTTTCCTTGTGGCTCGTGCCTTTACATGTTTAACAAACACTACTGGGACACTTACAAAAGCTTCTCTAGAAGCCAGGCTGAAATTTACAGTTGTTTACTTCCCTTAAAAAAAAATAAATAAATCCAAGGGCAGTGATGACAGCAGAGTCCCCACTCTCCCACGGGGTGAATTCCAATGAGGCTGATAGGAGTGGTAATTTGCTTATGATGAATTCTTCCCACACCTCCCTCATCCCTTTATTGTGCCCCATTGCCTGCTAAAGATAAAGCTGTCACCTCTCCCCGTTTAGACTAGGTCACCTGTCTTTGAACTGGCTGAGTTTGTCTTCCCATCCCCGAGGTGCTGCTCGAAGTTTCACCTGGTTCACAGGAACGCAACTTCCAGACGGCTTTTAAATACCTGCAGCTGACACCAGCTCCAGCCCAGGAGGTTCAGAAAGAGCAGAGCACCAGCCAGGAACAGCGGTATCTGGTTTAAATTAGCTGTGAGCACCGAGTTCTTGGCCGAGGATAAAATTAAGATTTATTTAGAAAGCTACAAGAGCAGAAATGAAGGGGAAAAAAAAAAAAAAGTGGTTTTCCTCCTAGCAGTTGGAGCTGGGAAGAGGTAAAATTCCTTATGAAAGATGAGTCTTGGGAGAAGTGAGGCAAGCTTTTATTGGCAGCTGAGGAAACAGTACCAAAAGCAATTACAGGATGACTTGGACTGAGCAACCAAGCCAGATCCCGTGGGAGATCCCGAAATCTGACTGACTACTGACTGTGCTGGTGCCACGTGAGACGAGGGGAGAGCGTGAAGCTCATAACCCTGGGAAAGGCTGTTACAGTCGCTGCGTGAAGACGGCCGCATGGATCTCTAATTCAGGACTATGGCATGTATCTGGACCACAACATAGCATTCAGGAAGCAACCCCGCTCTTCTTTTAAATGCTGGCAGATTCATCATGTCTGTGGATGTGTTGTTCAGCAGCAGTGGGGCCACGTGAGGAGTTATTTCCATAGTGCTGAGCATCCAGAAATGCAGAGAGCACGCTGAAGTCGTTCTTCTGCAGTGGCTTTAGAGATTCACCTCACCTGCTCACAAAACAGCAGCATTCAGCAGCATTCTCAATGCAGAATCAGAGAGAGCGCCTCAAATGCACACCAAACCTCTCTTTGGCAGGTAAATCCTAACTGCACTTCATGCTTACTCATGTCATGGCTCCTTTTTAGCTCAAACTACCACATACTTTTGACATGAGGTCATTAAAAGCCACGCAGTTTTATCATGTCACCCTGTGCTAGATAGGTGGCAATCAATGAAAATGATCTCCCAAGAGTTTATGCATAATTAAAATAATTGTAGCACTGACATCCAGGACACTTTGAAGCCATATTATTGTGGTTTTTTGTTTGTTTTGTTTTGTGTTTTTTGTTTGTTTGTTTATTTGGCATGTGTGTTTTCTTTTGCCTGTTTAATCTAAGCTTCTTGTGCCAGGAGTTGTCTCTTGTGCCTCATAAGGACACAGAAGCTTGTTCAGATCCAAGCTGCTTGTCAGAATTTCATACGTTACAAGGCAACACCAGCACTGGGAAGTGCTTCATTAAGAGCCACTTTGCAGGCATGAACTTGGGCACATAAAGCATATATGCAAAATTCACTGTGGAATAGAAGATACGAAAAGCAACTGGCACCATCTGTTGCATTTTCCCAGGCCCTTGAAAGTGTCATGAGAGGAGAATAATTCACATGTTGTTGTTTCTCTTAACCTCACAAAATTCCTTTCCTCATCCTTCCCTGCTGCTCCCCCCGCCCCCCGAAAATATATTCATTACAATAGGAGGGATGGTGGCTGGGCCGGGATCCCACATAATTCCTGTCCCCAGGTGTTTCCCAAATTACATTTCATCACCCTTAGATTAGCTGGCAGTGAACCTGGCAACGAAAAGGACGGCGTAGCAGTGAGTTATACGCATTTGCAGGCAGCGTGCCACCAAGTTCACCCCAGACAGACGTCTTGCTCAGTCGTCTGCTTCTTCCCCCACAGAACCCGTTGTGCTTCTGATTCTCCCTCCTCTCTGATCTTGTTCTGGTCATACCCCTTGGAATAACAGCCACCTTCACTTCCAAGTTCAAGCCTCAAAGACAAATGAAGTATTATGATACTTTAAGAAACAAAGGCTCAATTTTGACAAGGGTTGACCTGATGAAGTGCTGAGCGCTCTGCCCTCAGCTCACTAGCATACCTGTCCCTATGTTTAGCTTCAGGCTTTGGACTCATTATGATTAATCAGACATTTAAGCTCTTTGGTAGACTGTAGCCTGAACACAGAGCACCTGGCAGATTCCAGTCTTGCAGGACGGAGTGCTCAGGAACATGTTTGTACCAGGGCTGCACAAATAGGTTTATTCGAGATGCTGCTCACTCCGCCAAGTGCTTCTGTGTACCCTGCCCTCTAAGCGGTGACATTTTGTCCTGTCAAATACAGTATCGTCCTGCTGTTCCCTGAGCATTTCCACGAGCTGGAACTGCACGCAGTGCGGATGCTGGCAGGATGCGTGCAGGGCTGCGGGCAGCTGCATGGACGGACCGGGTTGGGTCTGACATGGCCACTCCACTGTCACAGGAGGGGAGCCTTCCACATTCCCCCAGCAGCACAAACGCCCTACATGAGCAGTATAGAGGTGATGTCAGTGCTGTAGATAGCAATTTACTGTACTCTCCCTGCCAGCACTGACTAAAACGTTTTATTACATGCAGCTGTAAGCAAAGTCAAGGAATCTCATGGGGTACATCTTAAACTGCAGAACCCAGGAGCGCTTCCACCGTGCTCCCAAGTCTAGACACACATCTTTTGGGTGTGCACCAACTTCTCTTGCCTCACCCACTTCTCCACTCTCTGGTTTCATGGGAAATAAACTCAGGCCAAAAGACAAGCATGACACATTCCTCCAGAGCCTCAAGCAAAGAAAAGGTAAGCAAGAAACATACTGTGGAGTCTTCTAGCCCAACGCTGCAGATACAGCCACATGCCCTCCGGTGTTTTAGAGACCTCGAGCCTTCTTTTCTGTTAACTCCCACTACCCATCTTAGAATACAGTTTTAAAAATTTATTTTTTTTCACACACAAAAAAATAGGTATTTCATAAACAACCTTGCTTTTGTCTCTGTGAAAATGCTATCCCAACCCACTCGCACATCCAGAGCGTGGGATTTCTACTTCTCTCAGGCTATCAGATGCCTTGCAAAGGTGACCCTTGCTCACTGGGGATCCACATCAAACTCCTGTCTTGTGAATTCGTACTTGCCTTTGCTTTTGCCAAGAAATGCAGAATTTGAAAGAGGGAAAAGTGCCTTTATACATGGTAACTTAACACTACAGAGTATTGTAAATAAGAGAAGGATTCGATTCAGGTTTGTAAGATTAGTTATGCAAGGACATGATACAGAAATTATGTTCTGACATAAGCAGTTAGGCTTTAGGCATTGAAAATTCTGCCCTTACCTTAAAAATTTTGCAGAGAGATTTTAGTTTTGCTTTTTCACGTGATTTTAGTGTCTATTTGTTGCAGTCCTCATCCAAGTATTTGCTGTTAATCCCACGTGCCTGATTACCTCAAGGCTTGTTTTTATCAAAACAAAATGCTGTGGTTTGTTTCAACATCTGAATATCAGAGGTGTGCTTGTTGCAGGAGCCATGCAATGCCCCCACTTTCAGACTGACCTCTGGCAATCCTATGTCCTGATGGAATAACAACATCATGTGCTCACGTCCAAACACCTGACATGCACCGATTTTCCAAAAGTAAAAGTATGTGGCAAGGGAATCTGGCCCTCCATCAAACCCTATTGCTTCTATCTTTTGGAGAGATGACAAACTTCTATTGACAGAAGGAGAATTGAAACAAGTCCTTTCCAATTTGCAGTTTCACACTTTTACAGGAATATGCTAACCAGAGTTTGCTGAAAATAAAATGGAAAGTGATGCGGAAGCTCAAGGAACTTCACGTGCTATATTCAAAGCCAGACTGTGAGCGGATTTCTTGAAATACCAAATTTAAACTGTAAAGAAGCTGTCAGAATGCATCACATATGAACACAGAAGGATGTTACAGGCTGCAGGGAGATGAATATCTATGATAAGGAAAACAACTCAACTGGCATGTGGAGGAACGCTTGAAGCCTCCTTTGTTATGACTACAGTGAAAATACACATCTATTTTTCCTAGGATAACAAAGTGTTCATTCTAGATCCTGCTTGGAGCTGTTGGGCATTTACAGCGTGTTATTAGCAACTGTACAAATGTCTCGTGTTTTTGAAAAATCAAAGGAATTAGTGAGTAAGGAGAATTAATACCTTTCCTGTAGCCTTGCCCCAGGATTTGCTTAGGTGTTTTCCTTTAAGGAGTCCCTGAATAAAAAATGTAATCTATGCTGGAATCAAGGCCTGGCGCCTGAGACCTCCATCTTGCAGGGGAGCACCTCTATAATTAAGATACAAAGTTGTGGCTCCTGTTGTTGCTCGGGGTCTTGTTGGCTAGCTGATTCTTCTGTGCTTTTTTGCCCAGTGGGCCCTGCTGCAGGAGGGAAGGCTCGTGCTGCATGGCCTCTTAGCTCCTGCATAAGGAGCTCTTCTTCGAGAAGAAGGGAGCTTCAGGCTTGAACGGTATCCCTCTTTCTTTTTAAAATTAGATTTTCTTGTGTGGATAGCAAGCCACTACATACTTATATAATAGATAAAAAACACTTTCTCCTCAGAGGCCACGTTTCAGCAAGACACACATTTGTTCCCCAAGGCAAGAGCTAGTTACCTAAATCTAGAAGCGAATGAATGGAAGAAGGCATCAAAATATGTTCCAGTCTCCCATAAAGTCTAATTCTGGGAAGAGGAAGAATCTCGGCTCTCATCTTTGCCTTCTCATTTCATGCTGGCTGGTTTCAGCAGATGCTGCTCTCCCTTATTCAGAGGCTTTGTTGCTTGGAAAAGGATGTACCGCTGCCTAAGTTTCCCTGTTCCTGGAAGAGGAGAGAGATGCCTAAATCAAGCCCATGAATCACAGTCCTTGGGTACCTGCCTACAGATAATATACACAGCCTGAGTCCCGTTGTGAGTCTTCCTTTCTAGTTCTGGTGCCTCAGCTTAAAAACACGTCTAACACAAATAGTAAAAATAAAATAAAATCACAGGGGAGGTAGTTAAAAAGGCAAAGTATCTTCTCTCCTTTGTTTATGCCATCAGCTAAATGTTCTTGCCCCTTCCCGTGCATGAGATGGACTTGTGCAGCGGTCCAATTCAGAAAACAGATTCCTGAGGAAACAAAGTACTTTCCAACAAGTTAGATTTCTAGCTAGATCAGCTCCCTGAGCTTGGTTCATCTTCTGGTTGTTCTGGCACCAATGTCATGCAAGACACGAGGCCAAAATGTGCAGGAAAGGAAGAAATGTGTGTGAGGAGGGAGGGGAATCAGGCGGCAGCAGCCCAAATTTAGAGCAGCTTATGCTGTGTTGGAATCATACCCTAAGGTACAGTTTGGGCTGTTATCTGCCCAGTGGGTTGCCATCATCCATATCTCCTGTAAAATAAATCTGCTTGAACTGCGCACCAATTCCCAAAATAGATTAGATACCATCCACTGTAGGGTTTTGTGATAACAAAAAAAAAAAAAAAAGAAAAAAAGAAAAAAGACTTGGCAATGAACGAGGCCCAAGGGTGGGGTTTCATGTGATGCTGAACACAATTTAACAGCTTGCTGCTGCTGACAGGGGGCTGTTCATCTTTTCTCCCTCTGCACTTCCTCCCCCACAGCCACATGCTTCCCTTGCACCATCCAGCATTTAGTTAGCGAGTGGCCAGTTTGTCTTCTAACCCCATCAGAAAAGAAAAGCCTGTGGAAAAGTGAGTGGTCTGCTGTGCTTAGGAGCTCAGGTGGCTTGCTCGATCCCTTGGCTTGTCCGGATGAACACCACAGCGGGCTGACTCCGTGAAAGGGGCAGGAGGTTGGCCTGGGAGTAGGATCAGAGCCTGTTGGCAACGTTGAGCTGCTGGGTTGGCTCCTCTTGCTGCCAAACTACAGCCCAAATCCTCCTACAGTCCTCCTCTGAAGCACAATATTGAAAGCACGCAACTGCTGCGGCAGAGCCCCGCCAAACTTTTCTGCTACAGACTATGGGGCCAAAGGGATTTGCAAGGTCCTCGTAGTTTGAAGAACCAGCTTTGTTCTCGGCTCTTGCTGGCAGTTCGGGCATGTTATGGGCCAGCGGCGCAATGTGCTTCCCCTCTGAGAAATTCTGCTTGCTAAGGGAGCAATCTAATTACGTGCTCGAAGCTTTTGGAGAATCTGTAACACCAGCCCCCTGGAGGGAGCTGCAGTAATCCAGATGCTAGGCAACAATAGGAGGAAACGCTGTGCCGAAGCCTGCATTCAGGAGGAAAGAATGTCACTTAAATGACAGAATGCCTGCTTGAGAACTTCCTCTCTTTCAGCAGCGGTTCCTAGCAATTCCTTTGTTAAGAGGGGCTGACATTTTGCTTGCTGTCAGGTCGCAGT
>NC_048893.1:175757403-175933726 GCF_011077185.1 Oxyura jamaicensis
GGGCCCTTGAGACCCACGACAGGATCCCCTCAGGGCCCTTGAGACCCGCTGTGGTCCCATCGAAGCCATGGTGGAGGCGGGGGAACCTTTCCTCCTCTCCCCCCCACACAACGTGAGCGTGCCAACATACTTCACACTGAAGTCCGTTTCCCTCAGTGAAAACTCCTCTGTGCCGTATATTCGCTGGGTTCCTACCAACAGCATCTGTTGTGGAGCTACTGTTGAGCACATAGCAAAGCCACAGGAGCTCCAGACTCCAGATTATTCCTCACAAAGTCACTCCACTTACGTGTTTCTTGGCTGTTGAGGCCTGCAAAGAGGATGCGTGTGCTTTGTGCCAGAAGTTGGGAAGTGCATGTGTTTCAGAAACGTAAAGAGGGATTTCTGCAGAGGAGGTGTCCCGGGTCTCCTGGTGAGGGTGAAGGAAGCAGCTCTAAGTCACTGGTGGCACAGCAGAGCTACTCTGGTTTCTTTTGGGGTGGTGGGTCCATTTTTTTTTTGCTCTTCTACAGCTATGCCACAGCATGCATGGCCTCTGCACCCCATTTCAGGACCTAGCTGTGCAAAGGGTGGTGCACGCAGGCTGAAAGGTGACTTACTGTGGCTGCATTCAGTGCCTGGTGCGCAGCCTGCTTTCTGAGAACGCTGCCCGAGGCCTGCAGCAGGAGTCTTCAGATGTGCTTATCATTAAAATGTGGTTAGCTCGGTTTCTAGCCCAGCTGAACTTCTACAATTAAGGAGGACGTTGTGCAGTCAAATCATACTTTTGTGTTTATTTATTTTTAGCTTTGATGGTAATTACAGTGATGCAGTCATGCTCTGGGTGTACGTGTGCTCTTGTGTCTGTCTGGCTTTGCTTTGCAAATAACTCCTGGCCGTTTTCATCCCAGTTTCACTTAAGGCTAGTGGCTTCAAAGCTACTAGGTCCCTACTTCACGAAAACAGACAGTTGCATATAGCACAGGGAAAGGCTACAGCCTTACACAGAAGGAATTTTATAGCATCAACCCAAGCCATGTTAGTCATGAAAGAGTCTACACAGGAAAGCAATACTATATGCCCTAACCTTGTAAGATGCTTCAGTCAGTGTTGGCACCACCAGAGGATCACGACGAGATGAAGATGAGTTGGAAAACAGGTTTCATTTGCTGTGTGCCATATGGAAAGGGTTATTTACTTACAAGAGTAAAAATTAAATACTAATTTTTTCTCTCGCTCTTGCCTGCTCTCTTGCTTTGCTTCCTTTTCTACAGCTCTGTGATCCAGAACCTGATCCTACATGTCCAGGAACAGAGAGCTGATACCAATGGACAGAGGGATTAATTTCAAGACCATATTCATGAAGAGAAACTTATCATTTGGATTTGAACAGGCAACATTTTATTTCCCATAGTCTTCTGTGTCTTTTACTTAACCACAAATTGGTTAGGTGTTAGCAGGTACGTGATGGATGGGTTGTACATCCATCACTAAAACTGTAACAGGTACTATTCCAGTGGGTGAATTAAAAGGCTTTATAGGGGAAAAACAAAGTAAACTGTGCTTGCTTTGAACTTCCAGTGGTCTTCTAGCTAATTTTAACAAAACAATCTCCTATCTTGTGGTGAGGGCCTCACCTTCCCAAAACTGAATGTAGTACTGACTGTCTGAATCAGGACAAGTGCTAAGAGAAATATAATATAAATTTCAGTTGCCAGAAGAAATAAAGTACATGTTTTTATGTGCGCTGCTGGTGGCTTTTACTGTCTCTGTCTTGGCAGCAGTATGTCAATCCCTTAAGTATGCAAGCAACTCTACGCATATAAATATTCGCCAGATCTTCTCGAGTGTTCAGAGATCTGTGGCTTCACAGAGCAAATACATATGAGAATGCAGAGACGGATGTTGTAATAATTAATTGTACCGTAGTTTTACATATATAATAGAATGTAATAGCATTGTAATTTCATTATTATGAGTTATTCTGTTGGCTTCAACACATTTATTCATGTTAGTAGACGAATGCACCATGCTCCCTATACTGCTGAAGTAGGTAGTGAATGTCCCTTGGAACTGGAATTTAAGCAACCAGGCTATTAAACTGGAAGAAATATCCCTGACATGGGATCCTGTCTGAAGGATCTTGTGATGCTTGACCTAGGCATGCAGCCTTTTCCCACACAGTTCCTGGATGCTGTGTGGAAATCAGTCAGGGACCAATTGCAATGAGCAGTTGGGAAGCAACCACCCTGTTTTGGGAGAGAAAAGAGTGCAAGAGAATGTGTATGGGTTGTTCCATCACAGTGGGCCTCAGTGGGATCATGAGCATATTTATTTTACTAGTATAGGCATAGCATTAATATCTTGCAGTTGCTAACATGGATACAGCTCACGTGAACTTGTGAGGTTTACAGTACATAAAGAAACTCCTTTAATGTCTGCCTAATTATGCAATTCTTGCTTATCTATTTTGTTCATTTAAAGATGGTTTTAGCATCAGTTCCTCCTTCGCTTTTAAGGCCCAGCTGTCAGCATCTCCTGTTCCCACAGCTCACCCATAAACCAAGGTAGCCTCCTTATGCTCCCCGAAGTAGCAATGACGTCGGCAAGTATTGCAGGAGCACTGCAGATCTGGAAAGAAAGGCCTGAACTCAGCTCTGGCAGATTTAAAAGCCTGTCATCTCAGCGCAGGAACAAGTCTGTGTAAGAGAGGATTAGCTCAGAATGCATTTTACATAAAAATTCAAACACTGTCATTTGAGAAAGATGCTTTTCTTTCTCTCTCTCTCTCTCTTTTTTTCTTTTCTTTTTTTTTTTTTTATAAAGGAAAACATTCCAGTGCATATTTTGATCATTGTTTGTTCTGCTTTTAATAAAAGCCTGTGGCAGTAGAGTAAAAATAATAAAATACTGCTTAAAAAGGGCAAAACTTGAGTAACTGAGATGTGAATATATTCTTTCTCTTAGTCATAGATGTATATTAGTCAACAGTTTTAAACATGTCAAAACCTGCTGTTTAGCCCTCAATTCCTTTTGATTCCCTTTCCTTATTGCTATTTTTTATATCATCAAAGTATCTGGAGGCCCACTCGTGCCTGAGAACAAAGGGTCTTCATTTTACTCAGACAAAAACCTGTTATTTGATGGCGTTATCTTTCTTTCAAATTGTTTGTTTATCGATGGTTATCACTCAAAAGATGCAATGCTATGAATATATACTTATGATTACTGTGGGCAGATGGTCTTGATTCAGTTCACTGCTTTGTTTTGTTTTAATAAGTTACATGTTTTAGTTAACAGAAGTCTCAACCAGACATTCACCTATCACTTTTTCATAGGCTTCCTTTGCACTTTTAATTGTAATAGCATCCATTTAACATTTAGGTGTTCAGAATATCTATATGAACACAGCCTTTTGTTGATGATTTTGAAGCTGCTCACAAATCAAATGCTTCTATATAAATAATTATTCTCTCACTGCACTCGCCTGATCATAAAAAGAGCCGATGTTGTCAGAATCCCTTGTTTAGCTGTAAAGTAGTATTCCTGTTTTACAGAGGAGGGCAGTAAGAAACACAGTTTAATCCCTAATTATCAAAAGCTGTTATCAGGCAACTTGTACCCTCTGGGTGTTTCTAATACTGGAGGACAGGAGAGTCTTGAGTTCCCAAAGTGTACCCTAGCCACACTGTAGCTTACTGGGTTCCAGTGTACCATATTTCTCCTTCCAGCATCCTAGTTTCCCCTGCAAAGAAATTCAGGTGTATGGGGAAAGGAGGACCTACGCCATGCATAGGATCTCCATCTGGACAGGCAAAGGACCACAGTGGTGGGGAGGATGGAGAAAGGGAAGAATAGAGGAGGAACACACCATGAAACCCATAGTAATGCATGTATTGCCTATTACTAAAGTTAATGGATATGTAAGGCAAAAAAAATCCCTTAGCTTTAGGGCCCAGCAAATGGGAATTTCTGGCAAATATGTTGAGGGTACTTTTTATGATTCACAGCTTTTTTTCTTATCCCAGGATCATTCTTTCCCTCATTTCCTACTACAGAACCATTCTGGATACTATGATATTACATATTCATATTGCAATTGTAAAATAATACTCTGAGCAGTTTAAACTCTGCTTTTTATAAACCAACTTGCACTACTGAAAAAACGAGACCAAAAAATTTCCTTCCTACAGTCAGTTCATCTATAACCCCTTTCAACAACCACATCTTCCTGTCCCTAATATTCACCGAAAGGTCAGTTTCTTTCAGTTTTATTTTCAATAACTACTCTTCATCTATTTTTCAGTATTTCAGTTTCCCTGCAGCAGGCTCCCGTTTTCTGCAGGATATATCAAGGGAAGCTAATTTACACGAGGAAGTTGCTTCAAGGTTATCCATCGAGGACAGTCAAAAAGTTAGTACACTCTGTATGTGCTATGTGGACTTTTTTATTATATAATTTCTTTTTTATTTAACACATCAACTTTGGTTCATGTGAATGTCCACGACAACTAGTTTTCGCCTTTATTTGTACTAAATGGGCAATAAAGTTGTGATTGCCAGTGTGGCATTCCAAGAAAACTGAGAGGGAAGAATCCATCCAGATTTAATAGTTAGGGGCTAAACGGGGTTCCCGTGGGTCAAGGCTGGCTTCCAGCTTTCAGGAAAGAAATGCCAAGGGACAAAAATGGGTGGAGTTCTCTGCCCAAAGACATTGTGAAAGGACTGCTCGGAATGTCCTTCCTTCCTTTGCAAGGTGAATGTTTTTCTATGTAGAAAACCTGTGTATTTTCTGCCATGTCCCAAGTTGGAAATGCAAAATGCTTCATTTAACACTGAGCCACTCAGCATCAAGCTAATGGGCACCAAGCAAGAATCTGGATAGGAAAGGATACAATAAAAGCACTTGGAGGGAATTTACTGACACATCCTGCTTTGTTGACTGACACTGCACAGGCTCAGAGCTGTGTGCATGCCTCGTCACAAGACAGGCAAAACACTGCACTTCTGTAAAGGTCCATTTCCCTCTCCCCATCCAGCTTTGATCTTGGCCAGAAAGGGAAAAAATGGGGTTGTTTCAGAGCATGCATTCCCAAAGTGACACATCACTCCCTGGAGAAATGGGCAGCCAGGAGGCAAATTCATGTTTGTGGTGGCTGTGGAAGTGGCTAGGGTTAACCATGGTCCACAAGGGTCTGCCTGAAAACTGTCCCCACCCAGTGATTGAAGAGCCCTTTGATGACCACAGAGGGCTCTAGTGGTCCCTCGTCACCTGAAGGCAGTAGGGCAGAATTGATGACAAAGCAAAGGGATCTCAGAGGAGCTGGTTCCTGCAAATACCCAGCTTAACTGGAAGCCCTTTTTGCCTTCAACTTCACTGTAAGGTTTGTTATTTTTAAAGCCACCTTTCATATTGCATGCAAAAAAAAGCTCTTAATGTGACAGCTTCCATTTCAGTTTCAGGGTTCCCCGTATCCCTCAGCCCCATGTTTCAAACTTCAGACATTACAGTCATTATTTTACTACCTCCCTGGCTGCTCAGCGTCCTCTTTACCTGCTGCCTGTTTTAAGCAGGTACCATGACTCTCCACCTCCCATCATCCACAGACACACACACCAGAGTACCTCAATTTTTCTGCTAGGATCTCAATTCTTTTCTCATGCCAAAAGCTCTCTGTACAAACCATTCTCCCTTGCCACCTACCCTTCCACCTCCTGCAAGGAATTTGTCTTCCTCTCATTTTTCCTGTTTATGGCTCAGTTTACCCTATTTTCCCTATGCTAAGGCCTTCATGCTCTTTCATTCTGTGCTAAGGACTTCATGCTCTATTTTTCTTTTTGGTTCAGGCTCCCCCCATCTCCTCCCCTCCTTACCTCAGGGCTGAGTTCGCACCCATTCCCCCACCATTGTTATGTTTTCTTTCTGTCTGGGAGAGGAATTATGCAGTGTGGATTTGTTCAGCTCTATTGAAAGGGCTAGCAGGGAGGATGAATGAGCACTGTTATCTTGGAAGGTGTTAATATGTATCCTTAATGGATTTTTGATTCAGTATACAGTTACAAAAGTACCTCAGACTGTAGCTCCGATAAACAAATGGAAAAGGTTCTGCACCCTTTTCTACATCCTTCTGCATTATTAAATGTTTACCAAAATCAACAAAGTTCTGCCCACTCATGGCACGAATATTCCCTGCAGCTCCAGAAACTGTGTTCAGAAGTTACTGCTTCAGAGAAGCCAGAGGTATCCTGAGGCTGAGTGTAGGGCTCACAAACTCAGCTCCTAACACAAAACAGAGGAGAAAACACAGTTTAGCAAAAAAAAATTATAATGTGATTTATTCCAACATGTTTTCACACTTAAGAGCATCTCTTTAGGCCTTCTAAAACAAAACAAAACAAGGTGATAGCCCCCATGTGTACCGAGGAAAGCATGCTGTGACAAAACGTCTACCCATATTTTTTTAATATGAGTTGTTGCTTTCTTTATAATTTGGCTTTAAAACTAGCATGAAATTTGACTTAATCTCCACACCCCCAGTCTCATTAAACTGCCTATTTCTCTTGCTCTTTTTCCTCTGGTTTATTTATTTATTTATTTTGGCTCCTTCTCCTTCATTCCTGGTTCCTATTTACTTGTGTTTGTTCTTGCTTCTCAAATATGGGACCTGCTTCTATTGTCTTCACTCAGACAATCTTTTATTGAAAGCAAATGGCAGTCTTACTAGAGAAAAGGCAATGGAAATGATCCACTGTTTTCATATTAGGATCTTGCTTCTGTGACAAGCTGCATGCCGGTACAGATTTTTGCCAATATACAAGAGGCCTCGGCTTTGCCAGTTAAATATTATGTTACCATGTAAAATCTATACCTAGGAATCCATTGTTCATAAAGTTTAATGTTTTAACCCATTTTTAAAATCTTTTCCATTTAGAAGGGGCGGTATTATTTAGGAATCTAATTTCTTTTGTGCTAAGAATTATTAAGACTGAAGGAAAAGTAGCTGCTGGCGAGGTATGTATGTAAAATCATTGACCCATGCCTTTGACTGATGATGGCTTCTTGTCAAATCATTTGTGTGATACATTTTGTCCAAAACCTCTGTAGTCTTCCCTGTTGCTTCCAGAAATGGCCGGGTATTTCTTGGTATATAAATGTTAATAATCTTGAAAGGGATTGTAAGTTCCTATTTTAGCAGAGTAAAGATTGATGATTTATCTCGAAGGCAGTCAAGCCACATAATTGCACAACTTCAGTCAATGGGAATATTGCTTTTTACTTCAGTAACTAGAGAATGAAGTCACAGGCAGGAAGACAGATTATTATTATTTTTTGTCTAAAGTTTCCCAGAGGAGAGAGTTGAGAATCTTTCCTACACTGAGACTACTGTTTTCTCTCTAAATCTTGGCATTTCCTTAGAAATTACCATTACGTTTATTTTTCTTGTATAATTTATTTCCCCGTTGCAGTGTCTGCACCATCCTGAACAAATAGCAAATAGGTAGTCACCACGCCACAGGTTGTTTTACCCTGTGCTGGTCCAGCCAATGCTGCATTATGTTGGATGCAGAGAATGTCGTAACAACCGACCACAGGGATTTCCTGAGAAACTAGGAAATATTTCTTAAGTTACTTTCAGCTTCTTCAGGGTTTCATCCTCATAATCATAACATTACCCCACTAACCAACCTCAGAAATATAAAGGAAACTGTTTGTTAGCTCTACAGCTTTAAATAATCCTGAAGAGAAAAACCTTGTTGAGAGATTGCATGTTATTGATTTTAGTCTCTATAATAAGCCAAAAAATGAGGTTTTCTGGGGAGTAAACATTTTTCCACAAATCCATTTAGGATTTAAGAAGGCAGTCATTTAGTAAATTTTCTTGAAGGAAGTTTTAAAACAGGTATAAATTATTACCAGATACCTAACCCTCTTTGGCCCAGGGACAACAATATTTAACAAGTAGTATGCTGCAGCCAGCTCCAAATTTTGCTGTCATTACAACCCATGGTTTCAACTTCTCTTTTTCTTTTGATTTATTTTTTTCCATTTCTTTTTCTTTTCCTTTTTTTTTTTTAGATTGTAAACAATACCAGAAAATTTGTGCTGTATGATGCCAAGAAGTCAGAGGCAAGGAACCCCCACCTACTGCTCTGCTTTACTAGATTTACCATATCACAAAATAAACCTCCCTCATGCTGTAGCATTCCTGGGAAAATCTTTCCTTGTTTTTATTAAGCCAGGTGATCTTATTGAATTTATGGATGTTTTAAAGAAAACACAAGACAGAGTGGGCTATTCTATGAGTCTGTAAATTGAGTAGAAAGGACATTAAATGTCCAAGTGTCTTAAAAATGTGTTTTATCTTAAATGCACAAGTAGGGATACCTCTGGCTCCTGCTGTGGTACAAGTAATGGATCCCACCCTCTATTACCAATATTGTTTTGCAGCCCCTCTAAATTTATGTTGCTGCTCCTTCTCTGTCTTTCCAGGATGCCCTGTGTGTCAGTAAGATAAAGGAGAAAAAGAACTGATGAACACAAATCTCAGCATTTGGGCCATTTTAACACCCCCCACCTCCTCCCAACCATCTTCATTACCAAGGCTGACAATGTCAGTGGCTGTGACATTGAGAGTGAGGTTTCGTGTTACATCTGAAGCAAAGTGGCTGTGGGCTGCTGCCTACAAGGAGCCCTTTCACTGCTCCTTCCCCTTCCTCCCCCACCAGCCAGCTCTGGCTGCTTCCCTGGAGGCAAGTCTAGGGATCGTGTGGCTGAACGGCGCAGAGCTGATCCAGTGCAAGCTCTTCCACTAAGCACAGGCAGTAATGGAGAAAAATAAAATAAAATAAAATAAAAATAGCATTTTTCTCTTGGATCCAGTTTTCCTATGACCACACAATGACTGACTCACCGTAAGCAATGGGGGTACCACTGTGGCAGACACATGCAGTTGTCTAAAATTCTGTGCAACCTTAAACTTCACCTGAAGACACCGGGTGATGCTTCACACAGGCATGTTGGGGTGCAGCCTGTGACTCCTGCTGTTTAGGAAGAAAGTGTGCCTTAGGTGTGGCAGAGCAGCTAGCAGGGACATTAACCCTACAGTACAAGATGTAAAGCTTGCTGTTCTGTGAGCAGGGTTGCATGCCAACCCCATTGAAACCTGTTTAAACAGGATAGAGCATTTCATGCTTTCTATTGTGTAACTCATGCAGCTTTGCAGAAGTTTATCCTAAAAACCAACAGTTGCTGGGTAGAATTAACCTTATAGCATCAGGCTGGAAAGGTCAGTTCCTTACCTTTTTGCCAAATGCTGGTAAGCATAGAAAAAAATCTGAAAATTGACAGAAGCAACAAAACCTTCAGAGGAAAAAAAAAAAAAGAGAGAGAGAGAGAGAACTTGGCTAGTGGAAAAGTTGGAAAAGTTGACAAGTTTGGTATATGAGAATTGGACTAGTGAGGTGAGTCAGCTACCATTTCACATCAGCAGATCTCTCAGCTTAGCTTACCTGCACATTGGTGTGTGAGAGGTTGTATCCTGAGCCACAGGACTAAAGAGAACCAGTAACAGTCGGGTCTCACAGAGTGAGGGTCCATCCAGTAGGCACAGTGCTTCTGGCTTGGCTTTGTCTTTTCTGCACAGACGCTATTCACCCTGAGGAAGAGAGAAGCTAGAGCATTAAGTGCAAATGTGCAAGATCCTGGTGATCTGGCTGGAAAGCATGAGATAAAGGGAACTTTACAACTCTGTGGAGACCCACCTGCCCCCGATGTGATTCCTTGCTGGGCTGTGGACACATGTATTCAGCAACATCACAGCTTCTGATGGACAGGACAGCTCCTTCCATGCGTGCGTGACCCAGGACCAAAGAAGGTTTGCACCAGCAATAATCTGTAGGACTGGCCATGAGATCTAACAACTAATATGGACAGGGCCAGGCGCCAGCCTGGGAGGCCAAGTGAGGAAGTTTGTGCTTGATGCAGCAGAAAGGGAGACAAACGACAGGTACAAAAAAGTCCTGAGGCCCAAACAGAAATTGGAGACTATGACACTTTATGTTAGGATATATTGTAATGGAGCGAGCTGAATTCATCTTTAACCTCCCGATGCAGGTGTCCTGTGGTAAATTAAATACCCGCACCTGACCGTTTAGGCAGCCTTGGGTGCTAATGCACAAAGTAAAAAGGAGCAATGGTATCAGCTCAATAAATCCTAAAAATCAAAATGTATTTGCAGCATACATTTAATGTACAAAATAGCATCTGTGGGGATGGGAAGGAGGGGGCAGCAGCTGCTAAGATACTAGAGGACAAGGGCTTGCACCCAAATTTTATATCTGTGAAGAGAAATGAGAGAAAGAGAAGAACTTAAGGGAAAAGAGAGCGAGCCTTCAAGTTATTCTGTGTCCTTAGCTTCCTAAGATTATTTTTTTTCTATACCTGATTTAGATTATAAAATCCCTGGGGCAGCAATAGTCTTTAATTTGAGTCTTCTTTAATACTGGCCAAATCATTGATGCTTAATGAGCAAATCAAATGTTCATAAATTAATATAAAGGTTGTGCAGTCTAGCACTTAATAGATGACACCCAGATAGGACTGAAGTCAAAGCATTTGTATTGAAGCTGAGGATGGGACCAGCTTTAAGAGAAAAGCATGAGTCCTTCCACTGACTTCAAATGAGGGAGGAGCTGGCTTATATTGCAAATGATTCTTTGAAATTAAGAGCAGGCAACTGGGTACTGTACATGCAGGTAAATTGCTGCATATTGCATATGGAATCTTTCCTCCAGACAAACTACAGACCCAGTCAGGCAAGCCGCCGTGTCTTGGTGGGCCCTGGGGCTCCACGTGGGTGCAGAAGCTGGCCATGCAAAGCAGCTTGCTGGATTAGGGCACAATTCAGTGCTGCGGTGCCACTTACGCACTCTAATTGGCTTTATTCACAGCAGGGATGACTGAGGTGCCGGAAGGCACAAGACAAGTTGCAATAGATTTGTCAAGCTTATTTCATGCGTCGTAGTTGTGGCTGCATTTTAGACAGATTGTGAAAATCGTGTTATTTTTAAGATGTAGATTACAATACTGCCTGGAGACTAAGAAAAACCGGGAAGTCTGCTGTAGAGGCTGGGTCCCCAAAATATTTGAGAACAGCAACAGCCCGCAATCCCAACCAGCTGTGATCAGAAGACAAGACATGAAAGAATGACAAAAATATATATGCCATTTGGTTTGATGATGTCAGTGGGGACTGGGATATTAAAAAAGAATATAAGGGTTGATAAACAGACATATTCATTTGGATATGTTTTCTTTCCTATCCTATTTGTAAAAATAAGTACCACCTTTTCACTTCTGCTTTAGCCATCAGGCATTTACACTGGTTTTATGTTATCATTTTGCGTTGTTATAGGAAAGGTAGATTTGCATATGGTAGCAGATTTAACGAAGGACAAAGCTAAAAAAAAAATGCTGCTGTGGCTATATGCTCCCATCTAACCAAAACAAAGAACTTGGAAAAAAATTGGCCAGATCAATGCATTAAGTAACAACAATATATATATATAGCTGATAAAAGTGGCTTTTTCAGTAGAGGGTTTTGTCAGTGAAATATACAAGTTCTTACCTTTGTAGTAGACATGTTTCTGAGCTAAAGTCTGTTCCTAGTACAAGTCCTTATGAATGAATTCAGGGATCTCACAAAAGGGATGGGGTGACAGACGGGTTTTGGGGGGAGGCATTTGGGCAAGAAGCTGGCAGATTAGACTCTCGTGAGGAACTGAGGGGGGCTGTGAAAAGAATGGGAAGTGGAAAGAAGGATGGGTCAGACAGGAAGAGTCAATGCAAAAAGCCTTGAAAAAGTATAGATGGATTTCAACTTCTGACTAAGAAAGCAAGCTGAAGACGTCTGTCATAGAAACAACTTTTGGTTGTCTGCCTTTCCCTCACCCTCCCAAAATAAGAATTATATATATATAGTTAGACAGAGGTAGATAGAGAGAGGCATAAAACTGGGAAGAGCAGTTGAGGGAAAAGAGAAATAAGACATAACCATATCAAAATGTCATGCAGTTATTGAGAAACAAGGAGTAGAAGAAACAAAAAATACCATGACGCCATATGGAACCTTCCACATTGTTACATTTAGAATGTTTTTAAAAGAAACCTTAGAAACAACTACATTTTCCTCATCTCAAAAGTGTCCTTTGTTGGAAGACAATATAGTTATTTAAAAGTTTTAAGTGTTTTGATCCACATATTGTCTAGTACAGGTATTAGAAACTTAAGATCTTAGTATGAGAGATGGCACATAGATTGATTTTCAATTGTAGATGGGCAAGCAGAAGTAAGGCTTGAAGCATCATGGCTTTTTAAGAGAGGTATCTGAAAGAGAAGGCAAGTCCCAGTCCTGATGGAGGTAATAGCCATTTTCCACTGGGGGTAAACAAGGAATCAATTAAATGCCCCCTTTGTAGTGACAGCTGAAACAATGGAAAACCTCTGCCCAAGGACACAAACACACAGATCTAAACAGTGTAGGTCATCTGCCCCACAGGGGGTTCCTGAGATCTGATAAATGATGAGGCAGGGGACTGAAGAACTAAAGCCTTGTCGGTGAGAGAGAAAGGGCAACAATATGAGAGAGAACAAAAAAGTTGTCTGCATATAAATTGAGATGCACATACGTGCCTGAGAAAAAAAAGTGAGGCTGTGGTTTTGAGAGACTCGATAGGCTGACATAACACTTTCATCTCAGATAAAATCTCTAATTTCTCACACTTTTGGCGCTAATGCTTTTACCTTTGCAAAAGTGGTGAGGTGTCCATCCCCAAATCTGTCTCCCTTGCTGTTCTTGGCCTCACAGTCCCACTGTTTACTCTGATGCTGGTCCATATATCTCTCTGAACCGACACAACTCACCAACTCAGCAGAAATCTAACCCAGAAAAAAACTCAGATAATTTTCTGCTGGATTGGAGAGTTGAATTGGCTCATGCATGGGTCATACATACGTGCAGCACAGGCACTGGCAGATTACTGGTGGAAGGAGGTGGGTGTTAAGGGTATTGTGCGGGGGAACATGAAGGGCAAGAGGAGGAAGATGAGGTAAGATTTCATTTCAGAGGAACGGAGCCATCCAATCAACTCAGCTGCATGTGAAACCACAGCCTGAAAGCAAGCACGTAGGAGCAAAGCATAGCCTGAAAGTAAGCAGACAGGTTTTCCTGCTGCTCTATTCTTACTCTGTTCTCTAATAGAGAGATCCCCAAATATCCTAAATTCTTACTAATCAAAAGGTCAGAAGTGGCAACACCATAAGGGTGTTCTTATCTACCTGTGGTAAGCCACCTTCTGTAAGCATGATTCAAGAAGCAGAGTATTTGATCCCTAAAGATAAGAGCGTATGCTGCCTGGGGTATTAGATATACTTTGACAAAGGTAATAAAATGTCATGCCTTTGCCCTCAACTATCTGCATACCCATCATCTTGTGAGGAATATCTGAAGATGTCCTTAAGAAAAAAAGCAAAGCAAAACTCAGAACAGTGGCCATTGCCTGCTAAATATTGTCCTGCATACACATCATGCCTGCAAGAATTCCCAATGAAATGGGAGCAGTGGTGTTGCCAATGCACTTCTGAATGTGGGAGTGGGACAATAAAGTCCCACTTACCAAGAAAAATCAACTGTAGTGACCTGGCGTACTGTAGTTTATGATAGCCTCATTACAATACTTCATGACTTCCATGTAGAATGCTCAAATAATTTTTAGGAAGTTTACTACTAAAGCTGAGTAAAAACCCAGGATCACACCAAATATTTTTGGAAGGGGCCTAGGGAAAGCTCTGTATTCTGTCCTTTTTGTGCAGCCATGACTTTTTACACTTCTGTGAAATATCTGCAAAGGATTCAGTTAATCTCTGTTGAATTTTAATGTAGTTAGACCTGGAAAACCCGAGGCAATTTGCAGTCCTGAGTGCAAACATGTTCCTTAAATTATCCATAGACCTTTGGGTGAAAATAGTTTAGGATGATAGAATGAGCCAGGTTAAGCTAGATTTTCCATCAGCCATTTTAAGTGAAATATTTGAAAGGATGCAGATGACCAGGCATACAGCATAAGGATAATTCAGTCATGGTGCCATCTCCTGTCCTAGAAAGGCCAGATTTTGCTGAAGTCAGCAGCGAAGTGCCCGCTGTGCACAGGGGTTGCATTTTGCTTGCCAGGTACCTTACTGAGAGTGACAGAAACATTACCCTGCCGAGCTCTTGCCAGGAAACAAGCTCTACCCAGGTGAGTCACTAAAATAAAATCCTTCTCGGATGATAGCTATATTCACAACATGACTGTGTTGCCTTGCACAGCTCTCCTGAACACCACCCTGCTCGGGGCTGTGTGTGATTTTCACATCTTACACCCACCGCAGACGTTCACTCTAGTGCTTTTTCCCTGTGCTTCTCCAGTGGTGTGCTCACCGCTCAGAGATGCAACAAGGGTGTTTTTGAGGTCCTCTGCCCTATCGCTACCCCTTTAAAGATGCAATTCAAATGACAACCCTAGAAATCCAGGCGCTGCCAGCAGAGCCCAACCAGTGGTGTCACCCCCGGGGAAGGTGCGAGGCAGGAGGGCCCGCCAGGCCGAGCAGCGGCCGGGGGCCTGGGTAGACCAGGCCGCCGCCACTGAGGGCACCGACCCTGCCCCACACAGCGCCGGCCGGGCTGAGGGCGAGGCCCTGCCGCCCTCTCCCCACCCTTCCTAGCAGGCTCCGGCCCCTCCTCGTCCCGCCTCCCTCCTCCTCCTCCTCCTCCTCCTCCTCCTCCTCCTGCGGTACCGCCTGACAAGGGGACTCGGGAAGGGGGCAGCAGTCTCGGCGAGGCGGCAGCGAGGGTCGGGGGGCGCTAAGGCAGGAGGCAGCCCTCCCTCGCAGCTCCGCCGGCCCCCGCGCTCGTCCTCCCTCATCTCCCCCGCCGCCATGGTGAAGGTGTCGTTCAACTCTGCGTTGGCGCAGAAGGAGGCGGCTAAGAAGGAGGAGGAGAACAGCCAGGTGCTGATCCTGCCGCCGGATCCTGCCAAGGTGAGCCCGGCGGGGCACCGGCAATGCTGGGGGCTCGGCTCCGCGGGACCCCCCCCGCAGCCTCCGGGCAGCACCGTGCCCCTCAGCGCGCTGCGGGCAGCTCGGTCACTTCACGGGCGAGGTGCTGCCCGGAGGGGGACACCACCACCACCACGACATTTGGGAACGATGTTGGCCTTTTTCAGCCTTTCCCCCGCAGCCATAAAACGCGGACGGGCCGGGAGGGAGAGAGCTGCACGGCGGTGTGCTCCGCGCCCCCCCCCCCCCCCCCCCCCCCTCACGCTTCTAAAATGGCTGACAGGAGAGCGAGCTTTAAAGCCCCGCTTCTCCCTACTTTGGGGTGGTTGGTGGTGGTGATTTTTTTCTTCTTCTTCTTCTTTATTCCTTTCCAAGCCCGTCAGTGCTTGGCTCGCGGCCAAACTGGCTTTTAAAACGCTTTTCGTCTCCTTTTTGTGGTGTCCCGTCCGGCTGTGTGTGGGCTCCCTTGTCCCCGAGCCCCCCTATCCCGCCTGAGCCGTGTCCCCAAAACGGGCTGGGGAGCCCTTCTGTGGGCTTGGGGACCCCCAAAGCCCCCCAAGCTGCCTCTTTTGAGGGAGCCGGTGCTCCTTGCCTTCAGACAACGCTTATCCCCCCTTTGGTGGCAGGGCCAAATCTGCTGGCGACCTGCTCGAGAGGGTGAGCCTGGGGGTGGTTTCGGCAGAGGAACAAAGAGCTGCCTCCCCCTGCCCCAAAAACCAGCCCCCAAACTCTGGAAACGCCGTCGCCTTCCCCCCCTGCATCGCCAAGCAAGCAACAAAGAGCGAAGCTGCGAGCGCTGCCCAAGTTTTCGAAGTGCAAAAACTGCAGGGAATGCAAAGGTCCCTGCTTGCAGTTCTTGCTGCTCCCCTAATCAAAGGCAGTTTTTAATGAGCAGCAACGCGAGGTGCTCTCAGCTCTTTGAAAAGAGAGCGAAAACTTGAAAAATGGCCAGCTGCACGTAAACAGCATGCCTCGCTGTTTTCATTTGTTTTCAGAATCTTTTTTGTGCATCGGGCCTCCCAGATTGATACTGGATTGGATCTGCAAAAAGAGGGAGCGTTTGTTAATTCCCTAAACCTTTGTGATGAAATTTTTCCGGGGAAGACACTGTCTGTAGGATTTTTGTGTGTGTGTTTGTGTTTTAGCATGACAATATGCCCCGTGTAGGTTTTGCCATGATTTTATAGGGCCAGTTTCTTTGCCTGCAGAATCTGTGTCATTTCAAAGCCAAAGGGACATCGCAAGATATCTTGTATGGTGACATCTTCCTGTGGTTAAAAGTGGTTAAATCCATCTCTTCTGCTAAACGTACAGCATTTATAAAACTCGGACCAAAACATTTAAGTCCTTAGAGGAGTAAGCAGCGGTGTGCCACAACTAAAGAGACAATGTGATTACTCAAATTCCCTGCAATTATGGGAAATCTGTTAGGTGATCTGGGTGCCTACAGGGTGCTAGCAGGAGAGCCATCCTGTACAAGGTGATGTTTCCCAAATCCAGCTTGAGCTGTGGAGTCCCTTCCAGGCTCTGGGTTTGGCAGCCAGTTTGATACTGAGCGGTATGTAAGCAAGGCAAAGATGACAAGTTTCTGAAAATGAAGGGTTTTTCACATTACCTTGGAATTCAGCTCTGCCCTGGATGATTTTGTTTCCAGATCGCCTACCAATTTGGGTTTGTTGTTCCAGCTGCTAAACAAACAAAATACAGCTGGCTAATTGTACGCTGGGGAGCAAATGCTCCTGACCCTGTCCAGATACTGACGGAAGCATGTTATTTGACTATGATTTCCTTAACGCAGAACTGTAAATTGTTTCAGCTGAGGAAGAGGTAGGGGATCTCCCTTAACGTTGCGCAGGTATCATTACTGCTTTCCTTGCCTAGCAATGACAATTGCAAACATTTATTAACCAGGTCAAAAGGCGGTCCAGTTTCACAGTAGCTACTTGTAAGTTCTTTGGAGTCTTGCATTGTTATCAGGGGATGAACATGCCTGTTCAAGGCTAAAAGCAGCCCTAAAATAGCATGCAAGGAACGGATGCTTTCTGCAGATGAAAATTCCAAAAGCAAATCAATGCTCTGGAGGGATATCGAGCCTTTGACATTCTCCTTGACATATTTCCATCTCTTTTTTTTTTTTAGCAGAACTGCAGACTGTACCTACTGGTATGCAGAATCCTCTTGAATAAGCTATTCTGTGTTTGTGTGGTTTAGAATATGAATGAAAGCAGATCTGAGTACAGTATCTGTAGCTTTAGTAGAAAAAGATGTGCAATCCATGAGGGTTTAAAAGTATTGAAACAAATTGTTACGTAGCTGTAGAGGTATTTGGGTCTTCGATTTTGGAAATTTATCCTCAGATCTTGGATAAAAAAAGAACTGAGAGCCACTGCAAAGCTTGAGAACTTCAGTGTAAGTGCAAGATAGGCTCTTTGAACTTTGCCTTCTCTAATATAAATAGCCTAGAAACTATTTTTTCTTTTCTCCCCTCTGCAAGGCATTTCTAATGCCTATGCAGTTCTTCAGAGGAAAGGGAAAAATAAACTACGTCTGATGAATGTGTTATTCGTATCGCTTACTTCATTGCTGGAAGATGCGTAGCTCCAAGTGAGGGCTGAAGGTGATATGAGAATGTATATGGAAGAGCAAATGCTGGTAGACTGAAAAAAGGTCACATCTCCAAAATGCAGTGTGGGACATTTGGTTTCCTCTCTCTGATGTCTTTATAGACACCCACTTTCTGTAGGATGATGAATAGGTCTGGATCCTGAGAGTGAATGTGAAAAATGCCCAAATTAACATTTTATGAAGATTCCTGTTACGAAAAAGGTTCTGGGAGGCTTTCCGGTCTGAAGTAAATGGAAAAAACTTAAGAATGGGAGAGGATCAGCAGAACTGCACATTCGGAATTTTGTCACTAAGAACTTCCAGATTTGAGCAAGAGGTCTTAGTAGACCAGCTGATACTCACAAATAAGGACAAAGAGTTTGAAATGTCTGGAAAAGAAGGATTCATGGAATAAGCTTTTAGGCTAATTTTTTGAGTCTTGTCCTGATGCTTTTCCCAGTGCAGTATCATGAAGACTGAAACTCTGCCATTGCAGGATTACTCTGAAGCAGATAATCTTCCTAGGGCTTGTTAACAGGGGTTTGCAGCCAAACTGTATTGATGATGTGGCACAGAAATACTCTGACCTTTCCAAAATCTGTCCGATAACTTCTGATGCACACATAAGAAATGTAATTGGGAAGTCAGGAGAGGAAGATGCGAGCAGAATAGTGGATGTAACTGGGGAACAGCTTAAAAAAAAAGCTTTTGCAGAAGGCAGTGGTCTCACACATTGGAATATTCTTAAAAGGAGTTTAAAAATCAGGAGTGCTAATCCTTTCTCTGTGTGATCATCCATCGGTATTGTGCATTGTGAAAGGGGCTCCATGCTCACTAGGCACCAGTTACAACTCCGCTACTAATTTGGGAGTGATACTTCCATGCCATAACTCTTGGCCAAGGTTCAGAATGCTCTTAGCCAAGGTTCCCAGACCATGTTTAATTTTCCACTGTGCTCCTTGTCAATACAATAGGTTATTTTATGACTCGGTTTCCCAACAAACAAACAATGCATGTCATTTTAATGTTTTCCTTACAATAGAGAGCCAGAGATGGTTTGTTTTGAGCACAGTTGAAGTCTTCAGACATCTTTTCAGAGCATGTTCAGTAGCTCAGGTCCTCCCCAAAGCTCCTGGGGCCCTCAGCAGCCCGTGGGCAGTTGCTCCCTTTCACTGGAGGTAGGTGACAACCTGAATTTTTTTCCTGGGTGCTCAGCTCGGAGCATCTTTACTAAATACAGCTTTGTGCTCAGAAGCTGTGGATTCCCACATACGCATCACGGCTGACCTTTGGGTAGCTGTATCTGCAGAGGGGTTTTATTGTGAAGGTGTAAATGTTAAGAACTTCAAAAGTGGCATCTTTCCTGCATTTATTCCTTATGAGAACATTATTTTTCCTCACTCAGTCTTTTTTTTTCTCCTTTTCCAGTTTAGCTTAATCTTTTCTAAAGCACGCTAAAATGGGAACTTTTAATGCAGAATGAGAGGGCCCACCTGGGAAATAATGTTGGGCAACTAATGAGTGCTATTTTTCCATGTAGAAAAGCCCTTGGATTTTGCATAAGTGGTTTAGTATGATTCTGAAATACAATATTGCAACTACAAAGCTAACACTTTGTACTTACATATAGAAGTACATAGCCTATATAACATATATGTAACATTAGTATATACACTCACAGCTGTTTGCTTCTTGTTTTGCTGTTAGGAAAATGTTTTCTCCCAATTTGTGACACGTCTGTAGATGGATGTTTGGTGGTGCTGGTTTCTGTTGTGTTGCAGGGGCTTTTTTATTCCTTTCATAGCCTTCCTCCAGCCAAATTTCCTGTAAGGCTTTGTATTTTCTTGTATTTTCCCTGATGCAACTAGGTCATTAAACCAACAGCTTCTGCTGTCTCTCAGAGCAGTATGAATTAAGACATGATTATTTTAAAGAGGCCAAGAAGAAAAAAAAATCTGGCAAACTGAATTCTGTCCCCCCTTCTTTCTCCTCCCTGACTTTGGTAGGGTTTTAATGAGAAAGCATCAGACCTCAGAAGCAAACCCTCCAGTGTCAGGCACAAGGGTGCCCGGGATTCTGATCCCGACTTAGTTTTACGGGTAACTGCAGGCATAAATTCAAGGAAATTGAGTTTACGTAAACAAAACTTGTGGCAGAGATTGTTCATAAGGAGCTCTTCCTAAGAAAAGAAGCCTTGTGGCTGCTGGTGTCCCCTGCATCCTCTTACGTGGGGGGTCTGTGAAGCAGTGCAGCTTCCTGGGATAACATCCCTGTGGTCTTGAGATGGTTGAGTCCTAAAGCTGTTTTGTAGACTTTGCCAGCAACAGAGAGAACAATACTCAAACAAACAAACCAACCACAAGATCTTTAAAATCTGTTCTTTTCCTCAAGTGCCTCTGAAAATCTCGCCCAGTTTCAAAGCTCAGTTAGGGATTTGGGGTTAGAGGTTAGGAAGTCAAAAAGTGGTGTTGGAGAGCCTGTTTTCGTCCCGTCCTCGAGTTGTGGAGGTGAACCTCTGGGATGGAGAAGCTCTGCCAGTGGTTTGTATCTCACTTCCTTTTCTCTCGTCACTTCCCGACATGAAACACAAATACAAAGCCTTAGTTTGGAAACGCAGCCGATTCCCAGAAGAACAGTATTTAATATTTGAAACAGGAGGTCTTCTGCCAGACCTTTGTGATAGCTCTGTGGTGAGTTTGTCATTTATGGTTTTGGTTGCCTGAACGAGAGCTGACATCCATCCATACAGAGACAACAAGAATATTTTACACGGTTCTGTATAGTTTCTGCCTTCAGATTAACAAACTCATACATACATACCTGGCCATACCTGCTGTAAAAATTTATTTGGATAACTTATTTTTTGTATAACTTGCTCGTGTGACCACGTCTGTGATTAGGTGAAGCTTTGCATAGCACAACATCTAGAAAAACTACCCTGCACTGTAATAGTTGTAGTTGATGCCATAAATACTTTTCGTATGTTCATCCATGGCCTTCTGTGACGTAGTAATCTTCTCCCTGATAAGATTCAAGAAAGCGGCTTGAACATTAACGTTGCAGAGCAGTATAAAACACCACTTAAACAGAGGCTGTTGGAACCAAAAGTTCTGATTTAGTGGGAAATGCTCAGGTTAAGAAACTTTTTGTTCCCGAAGATTTGGATCAGGATGAGAAACTGCACTTTACTGAAAAGGAAACATTCCAATGAAAACCTTCTTGGGATCATCAAATATTTTCAAAGGAAATGTCCAAATGGTTTAGACTCCTTCTGTTCGAACGAATGTTTACTCCAGCATACGAACGTCTATCTCAATAAAAGTTTAATTTCAAAATGTGTGTATATATTTTTCCTGTTAAGTATTTTAATGAAATGTTTATGGCTGCAAATTTAGTTTAACACTTGTTTTTTTTATAGACTCGAATAAATAATTTTTCTTTTTGCCTGGTGTTTTCCTCTTTTTTTTAAATTCTACCAGCAGTTTTTTAAATCTTGATGTTTGCCAATAGTCTTTTGTGTTTCTGGGGTGTTATAAGAATGATAAACATACTTAGCTCCAGTAATGTTTTCATTTAATTCTTCTGCAGTGGGTGTTTGTCAGCATTTTACACATTTTATGCTCAGTAGCCACCAGCTACAGACTCCTAATAACTTACACGCAAGAAAATAGTTCTGTCCGACTCTCAGGGAATCTCTTTGAAAGCAAATCTCGCATTTTTTTTTAAGTCTTACTCATTTAAAATGTCCTTTATTCTGTGCTTCTAAAGACGTGACTTATTTCAAACCTAAGAACTACTGCTGGGATAAGTATTGGTGTGTTCTGTTTGCTGTTGCATAGGTTCTTTTTTTTTTTCCCCATCCCCTTTATGCAGTGACTGACAAAGGTTAGCATTATCCGCTTTGAGTCTCCTGGTCTATATGAATAATACAACATTCATTTTATTACTATTTATGGCCTGCTTTTCATCCTCGGTGGAAATTACTTTGAATCTACAGATGAAAAGCATGCTAATTTATAAAACTCAGATATCTGTCCTAATTTTCC
Source organism: Oxyura jamaicensis (assembly GCF_011077185.1). Taxonomy (NCBI): domain Eukaryota; kingdom Metazoa; phylum Chordata; class Aves; order Anseriformes; family Anatidae; genus Oxyura; species Oxyura jamaicensis. The sequence goes on from NC_048893.1 coordinate 175,779,127, forward strand.
AGATGTGGTAAACTAAAGGAAGGAGGGAATTAATAAGATTGAGCTGGCAATAAAATCAGAAACGGTTTTGCAGCAGACATCACGTGGCCTAGGGTTCGGGCCACAGCGGACGCAGAGCCTCCAGCTCCTATCTGAGCCATCCGTGCCGCATCCCCAAGCAAGGCTCCTTTGTGCGACAGCATCCGTATGGATCTTACCGGGAGCAAACAGGCGAAGGAGTATTTGCTCAACAGTTACCACAGGGGTCTTGGAAAAACTAAGCTGATGCTTTAGTTGCCCTTTCAAATAGCGTCTGTGAATACGAATACATATTTTTAATAAATTATATATTATAATGTATATAAAGCATGTAATATTTATACATACATAAAAATAAAACCCAAGTGTTTGAGGACCAGAGCTCCTTGAATATAAATTCATAGGTAATTTGTGGCTCTTTAAAGATTCAGCAAACTCCTGCTTTCCTTTGTTCTGAGGGTAGAAGACGACAGTGGAATAACTGGAAAAGACGTGGATTAAGGAGCTTGTAGCTGGAAGAAGCAGTGATTTCTGGGGTGGGTTGCTCCCTGTGTGGCCTGTGCACAGATTTAGTCACCCAGCTGCTTAATCATCAAGGTCTCCTTATTAATTTACCGTAAAAGGTACGGTCTACTTGGCAAACCATGCAGCTGCACGTGTTAAAGCACAGCCCCCTTTGCAGAGCAGGATGTGGAGTGTGGCTTTGAGGCTGCCGCGTCTGGCAGCAGGTTGCCTTCTCCAAGGTTAGTGACTGCAAGAAGTTCTCTGTCTGGCGAGGTGTGGTGGCTTCACCTTGCTAGACAGCAGAGCTCGGGACACGGCCAGGTGCCTAGTGCTGGGGTGTACGTCCTCCACTTCAAGCCTCGGAGAATTTAATTGCAGCAAAGGCCATTAGACTGTTAGAATAGTTTCTTCCAGAAAGTGTGTGATTAACCGTGAGCCTTCAAGGTCAGCTCTTCTGTGTTGATTCTCTTGTAGCGCCGTAATTCTAGTAATGCTAGTCTGTGTTTGCTAGGAGTACTCTCTCTGCTCAAAGAGCTCAGCTTGCTGTACAGGCACTAAACATCGTACTTCAGGAATGTGTGTATCAGCAGGGTGTGTTGGTTGCCATTCAGAGTGACCCCAGCAAGCTCAGACCAAAACAGGGTGCCTGTCAGGGCAGGGGAACAAAGAACTGGTCAAACATTGAAAGAGGAGAGCTTCCAACAGGGTGAAAGCAAAATGTTTTTCACTCAGAACTGAACACTGAGGAGGTTCCCTATAGAAGCTGTGAAGGGTCAGCCCCTGCAGGTTTTTAAGACCTGACAAGGGTCCTGAGCAACTTGGTCAACCTGAGCATCTCTTGAGCAAGAGGTTGGCCTGGAGACCTTGCGGCCTATTCCAACCCGAACCGTTCTCTAACTCTGAAGTCTGCTTTTGAGAGAAGCCGAGATGTGATGCTGTAACTTGCTTGAGCTGACATACCATCTGTGGCTGAACTGGGAATAGAGTTATTAAATTGGGAGGCTCAGTGGTGCATATGTGCATGCTAATGAGATCTCTTGGGTGAAGGAGCCATCACCGCTTGGGAAAATAGTCTTGAGAGAAATCTAGGTTAAATCCACATCGCGTTCCGCCGTACTAGTGTCTGAGATGCAGTCAGAGGAAAAAAGCAGAGAAACGTTCAGAGATAAGAAGCGAGCAGGATAAGGATGAGACGGGAACTGGAACAGCCAAGGTCAAAAAGATAATTTAGTATTGATCTATTTTAAATGGAATAGGAGCCTTCTGGGTTCCTGTTTTCGAACAGCGATGCTAATTCAGGATAAAGTTGAGACAAATACTTCACTTAAAATTATAGATTTATTTAGTGTAGTTTTTATAAGTTGGGTAGAACGCAAGTCAATCAAGTCAAGGAATGCGGGTGGGGAAACAAGTTCCTTCTGGCAATGTGCAGAAACAAAACATTTTTCAGAATCGGACGGTTTATAGAAATGCCATGTTTGGCATGCTGTATCCTTACAGGGTGTAGCGATTTCCTCTTCTGAAAGCAAAAGGTATTCCGAAGAATGTCCCGTATAACCTCTTAGGTTTGGGGTTTCAACAAAATAAACAGCCCTCAGGCACCTCTTGCTGGATAGCTCTGCAAGCTTACTGGTGTGTGTTTCGGTCTGCCTAGCAAACTTATACCAGAACACTTCTCTGCTCTTAAAAAACTCGAGGGAAAATAGATAGGGAATGCAGAGCAAATGTTCGTCGTTCCCATTTATGAGAATGTACAGGTAAACTCATTACCGTGTATATCACCAAAATACCTGGCTTCTAGCACCTCTTTACTAGCCAAGCTTGGAAAAGTTCTGTATTCTGGTGATTGCAGCTCCCTGGCTCTCAGTGGCACAGTAATTCAGAATTGTGAATCCAGCATGCAGGAATTGAAAGGCAATGAACGTGCTGAGTGATGCAGGTATCGGGAACCGGAATGCTTTTGTGAGGTTTCATGTGGGGAGCAAGGGGGTGGGGGAAGAGGACAGAAGATTCATCAAGCCCTGAAGTGAAGGAAGCAGCCTAGCCCGTCTTCCCAAGCAGGTAGCGTGCTGACGCTGTGAATGGTTTGTCTTGTAGGGCAGTAGTGAAAGGAGTGAGTGGCAATAAGGTGTGCCCAGCCTGGCACACCAGCAAACACTACTTTGGGAGGGGGAAAAATACAGGGACATGGACCGGGGTTAAGAAAGAAGTTACAGGAAGACTTGAAAATACCAGTTTTGGGGTTGAGAGAAGGGAATTGGCGGATCTTGGAAGTGAACGGAAACAAAAGGAACAATTTGGGGAACATGGTTTAAAGACAACAGAGTGAAATACAATGGATGTGCCATCATGGTAGGCAGCCTGGGATGAGGTTATAGCCAAGTGTTTTACACGAGAGTCACCTGGAGAAAGTCTTTGCCTCCTCACACAGGCAATTAAAAAAAAAAAAAGTGGTTTGGGCTTTTTTTTTTTTTTTTTTCACTTTCTAGTCAATGTAAGACCAAAGCTAACAATAACAATAACCACACTTAACAGCGGTGCTCATGAGTTTAATCAAAGCAGAAGACTAGTTACAGGCTTCTTTCTCTGCATCTCCTTACCTGTTCTCTTTAATTGTTGGCTGCTATCAAGTTCTGTAATCTCTAATCTCAGAAGCTGAAGGCAGCACTTAGGTAAATGAGGATGACTCACATCAGTTAAGAGGTGCAGGATCACTCTTCCAACACACGCTTTTTTAATTGTCCCTCTATCACGTAGCTGCGGGTGAACTGCTGATTCACGTCCTTTGCATTCACTTTGCAGTTGTAATTTCTCTTGGCTTCCTGCAGAGACATCGACCTCTACGTGTTCTACCATCTTTCTCTCTAGTTTTATTTCCCTTCACTCTACCTGTTTACCGTTCTGTTTCTGTTCCACCTTCACCTCTGTCTTACCAGGTACATGCAACGTGTTTCCTATCCGTTAGGAATGAAATCCTAATTATTCTTTAGCTTTTTAAGGCGATCTTGAGCTGGCTGCTTGTACGAGTGTTTATTCCACGATGGTTATGATGTTTGAACCAGGAAATGATGATTCACTTGACAGACAGCTCATTTTATAAGGAAACACTCCCATCATTTGGTGAAAGGTAGCTTTTGACTAACAGAAAAAGTAACTTTGAACTTTTGAAAGCTCTTGGAATGTATTTTCTTGACTCTGCTGGGTTTCCTAATGCACAAAATTTGTACAGTATTATTTTACAGAAAATGTACAGATATTGGGACTACAGGTTAGCGGCACGAGCTGCCTGGTAGATAATTCTACTTGATTAATCTACTTGGTTATCCAAGCTACATGGTGGCAGTGAGCAACAGTGGAATTAAAGTCTGGTTTTCTTGCAGCTCTTTAGGCCAGATGCCTTTGGCCAGATGGACAAGTCCTCGTCCATCTTGCCAAAGGAGGAACTGGCAGCCCTGCCGCAGAAGGGTTGCAGTGCTCGGATACTAACTGCACGTAAACAACTATAGCTTGTTCTCAGGCTTCGTCATCCGAGTCAAAAGAATACGTCACTCCTTGTGATCGGCGAGAGATCTCAGAAGCATCTATTGTATATGGAGCCTGTTGTTCCAATAGCAAGTTAAAAGATCATTGTACTAAAAATTTCGATCTAATTTTATTAGGAAGCATAAAGTTGCTGCTTGAGAGGCAGATGAGTATTGATGGCCTTCCAGTTCGGCAGCATCTGCCAGCTAAGTGAGGAGTCTTGCAAAAGCATGCCTTAATTTCCCATCTGCAATGAGTAATAAATAGAATACCAGGCTTGGAGCAGTCTTCAGGCAGGAATACCATGGGAGGAATGCAGAGTTCTTTCTAAATTAAGTTCATTTTATATTGACTGTCTTTTGGGAGGGTTTTCTATAGGCATCAGAGCTGCAAGTCAGAGCAGGCAAGCTTGATCAACAGAATCCATTCTCTATAGCCGTTGGGTCAGTATTTTATTCCAAGATTTTTTAGCTTCCTTCATTGACAGACACTTTGAGGGAGTTCTCGTTAGTTTCTCTTCTCCCCATTCCACTATTAAAAGCTGTACTTGGTCAATATTTGCTCTGTCTGCCCCACTGCCTTCTGCCCATCTGGCTAGCTGGCACACTGAGGACCTCTGAAGAAAACATCTCTGAAGAGTTTCCAGCCAGTTCTACCCACACAAATTTAAAGTTTATATATATGTGTGTGTGTCTGTGTGTGTATGGATTAGATGTTATTCTCAGATGCATAATTACGGACTGTGTATCATGCTACAGCCATTTTTAGTAATATTTGTAATACTCAGCAATAATCTGCATCTGGTTTCTCTGCGGATCAGAGCCCAGGGTGGACCTGAAAGGTTTTTCCGCAAAGCTGTTTTTTTCTTTTTTCTCTTTCTCCCTACCATACCTATTTCTAATCTATGACCATCTTTTGCATAGGTGCACAATGGTCATGAGATATTCTGGACTCCCCAGAGTGTATCCAAGCACATCCTTTGTTTCTGGTGTAGGTAGATCCATATTGAGTTGATTAATTATGAAGTTTTTAAATCATAAAATTGACGTATCCTTAATTTACGCAAAGGAACAATGTCTGATAATCTTCTTACCCAGTTTAATATGGTCTAGACACAAGCCTTGTAAATTTTTAGACTGCTTAACTTTTATCATTTTAAAGCAATTATATTCGACTATGTACAAAAAGCCACAAGGGAAAAATCTAAGTAATTACCAAGTCTAATTATACACATTTTCTTTCTCAGTATTGGTGTTTCTTAGCAGAAATTTGTGATGATACTCAAACACGAATTTGGTCCCTCTGAAATTCAGTATTTTATTTAAAGAAAAAAGTAGCATTAAAATTGAACTGGAAAGAGGAGGAGAAGATATGTCCAGTAGCCCCTTAATAATTACTAATGTTTGCAAGTGTAAGGGTTATTAACTCTTTTTTCTTCTAATCCACTCTAGAACGGTTGATGCTATCTGTTGTAGCTATGTGTTCCTGTGAAGATTTCTCTTTAACCGAGAGGTGCTTTGATAAGGAGTTTGTGATATCATTTGTCCACTCGCTGGTGTTTTATAGTTCCAGTAAGAAGGCACAACGCAGCTGCGCGTTATTAGCTGCTGTGGACACTTGATGAAGGCACCCTTACTGAAAGCTGCAGTCTTTGGTGTGAGAAGAAGCATTACAGAGCGAAGAGAATCCTGCCAACGCCTTTAAATCTCAAAGAAAATGAGAAGTATTAAATTATCTCTTCTATCTACAAGAAAATGTTCCTGCAGGGCTCGGAGCTATTCTGATTGGGAAGTTCTGAGCTGATTAATTTAATTTTAACTTCGTAGGCTTTAGTGTACAAGTGGCAGAAGATGCTTCTGTTTCATGTCTTGTCCATGGGAAATAAGCTAATCAAATGTTTTCCAATTAGAACAATCAGCTCGTCAAGGGAAAAAAGCCAGCATTGGGCTTGCATCCAGTTCCTCCGAAGGCATTTTGCATCAGAGAAGATTACTTCTGTGGCATCCCCTTCAGGTTGAGGATTCACCATGGAACTGGAAGTGCGCGAGGCAGCGACGAAGCAGGAGAGAAGAGGACTGGAACAGCAATGACTAATTGTTGTTGCAAGAAGTGCAGAGCCATATGTAGCAGAGGTCAATCTTCACCTCAAATACACGATGCTCGCTTTTGTCAGATACCTCTGGCAGCGGAAAGCTGACCTGGAGAAAAATCAGCCAGCGAGGCTGCAGTCTCCTGTTGTGCTGCGGCTTCGGCGCCATCAGGGAACAAAGTGCAGTCCCAACTACGTGGGGAGAGGTGCTAATTCAGCACTGTCCCTGCTGCTGGGGATCTGCTTTCAGTTCATGTGTTTTCTTTCCTTTTTTTGAGTCGCTTGGAAGGCGGGTGAGCATCCGCCGCGCTTTCATCTCTTGCGGTGCAGAGGGTCAGATATATCTCGCGTCGGATGGGTTGTTCTTTTGGGTCAGTTCAGCCCAAACTAAGCTGTCATGGCAACGGTACAAAAGCTTAGCCAGCTTAGCCACAGGACAGCTACTAATACGAGTATAATTTAGCTTCAGTTGGTTATTTATACTATTTTAACATGAGATGGTTTGAAACTGCTTGGCGGTATATTTGGTTGTCAAATTCAGAAGAGGAAGTCCATTCTGTGTGCTTCTTCAACAACAGCAGGTACTTTCACTCTTACCTAATGCTTGTGGTTCTGCTGTACGGAGGTGCAATACTTTCGTACTCTGTCTAAACAAGAGGTTAAACCGGGCTTGAAATCTTGCTCTAATTCTGGCTTGCTGCTTTTGGCAGGCTGAGGGCAAATCAATGCACCAGGCAACTGCAAACACAAAGTATGCTAATGCCCTACCAGTAGGGACGCCTAAAAAAATAATAATGATAAAATTTTAGCTTCTGGTAGAGGACTAAAGAGTTCTATTACACCTATTGTACATATCTGTCATCTTGTATATCAAAGCAAAATTATTTAGGGTGGAATTCTCATAAACTTGTCCTTCAGGTTCCTACTAGCGTGGTAGAAGTAAAAGTTGCTTTCCTGTTTCTGATTATTTTTGTGGCCTATGCAAACCTAATGTGAGACTAATCTGCATTTCTAAGGAGGTGTTCGTGCACTGTATCCCTTCTGCACCATTTCCCAGATGTGTATTTTGTAAATCTTTCTGAGCTTACAACGTGATGGAAGAAGGGAAGAGGCAGTTGTTCCACAAATGGGTAATTCTGCTTGGAGGTAGAAAAATAATAATAATAAGTGAGGAAATAATACCAGAGGGAAAGAATAAAGGTGCTCTTTGTATGCTTCACTAGGGAATATTTTGGCATTGTGTCCCAGAGCCCGTTTGCTATCCATTTTTCTCATATTCACATAAAACAGTTTAAATGACAGCTATTGAAAAATGTTTCAGTCGGGTGTCCTCTGTGCATTGAAATACCCACGGAAATGGTTACCTAATGACACGGGGCGACGTAAAAATAAAAATCCTTGTTTTACCTGGTTTAGATTTATAATTGAGATGATGTACAGAAGAATCCGCAGTGAATCCCAACCTGACCTGAAAGTTAATTAGCTTTCCGTGGGTATTACGGTCTATTCTCAGTCTTCACAAGCAGCCAGGTTAAAAACCATGCAGCTGCTAATCCTGTAATGCTTTCTACCGAATTCCTCAACTAATTAGTAAAGTAAAAACTTCTTAAAGTTGTTACTTGGCTTTTCATTCTTTTTTTTTCAGGCCATGGCAACTGTTCTCTAGCCACTCTGGCTTTGCCTCGTAATGAATCACGGGCACGTGGTTGTGGAAGGGGCCTCTGGAGGTCCTCTGGGCCAGCAGCCCTTTAGAAACAGGGTGGTTGCCAAAGCAAGATCAGCCAGGCTGGGTCTTGAAAACCTCCAGAGATGGAGATTTCTCCATCTGATTTACTGCGGTGCTTCGCAAGGTAACAGAAAGCGTAATCTGGGGAATATCTTCGGAGTTGGACTCTAAATATTTCTGAATCGGGTTTTGGCAGCTGTTGCCTGGCAAAGGAGCTGCGTCGCCACTTCTGTAGGAAAGATAATTGCAGCGTGCTGCAAAGGTGGGTTTCACATCACCTAATTTTAGCTGCATATGAATTAGGTGCCTAGCTCGTTAACCGGGAATCTCTCCCTATAATCAGTGAAAAGAAAGAAGCACCTCCAAAAGGTTTTTATCCCACTCGGAGATGGTTGGGATGAGTCATGCTGGGGAAGTGCCTGCTTCTCCCCACCTTGTTTGTGCAGGGAGGGCCTCGTTTCTTTGGTGTCAGATTTGCTTTGATGGCTGTGGCCAGATGAGAGGAATTCCTTCCCAACTGGACCATGGCAGCCTGGGGGGGAGTTACACCTACAACTTCTTTTTTTGAGTGGGAAATGGTCTTAATTAGCAAATACTGAAGAAAACCAATGCCACAGGAGCCAGAACATTCACTGACTATCACAGCTATCAGTTCCATTTCAGTCACTCCCCTCCTGCTCTTCCTCTGTCCTGGCTGGGTTTTTTTTTGGTTGGTTACTTGTAGTGATTCCACCCCAGTCATCATGCTTATCCTGTTGTTCCTTGGTCTGCGAAGGGATGGTGAATTGCTTTGTATGTAGTTGAATTCTCCTATTTTCCCAGGATTATCATGGCTTGGAAGAAGGGGACTCAAATCATATTAGGGCAATATCGTGCTGCTTTTCTTGGTTGTTGTCTTTGTTTTTTTTTTTTTTGGTTTTGTTTTGTTTTTGATGAGAGTTATGCAAGCTCTCGGGGGAGGAAAGAGCATTGTGATGTAGCTGATAGAGGAAAGATTTTGCAAGCAGCAGCTTATTGCTTCGGATGCCTGTGGGGGCTGCATGGTTATGCAAACGAGTGCCCCAAAGGGGAAACATCCTGCCCTTCCTTCAGTGCACAGAAAGTAGTGCGTGGCCAACGCTGTCTTGGGCACAAAGCTTCCTTAAGCAGGACTTCATAAACCATCATTTTGTCATTCCCATTCTTCCTGTTTTGCCAGCAGAGAGGTGGTAAGGTCTATTTCTTGATGTACCAGTGTAAGAAAGGATATATTTTGCCCTTCTTACTGCCTTTGATCTTTTGTTGGTTCTGCAGGTTCACTTAAATTGCATATACCAAGCTAAAAAAATCTGACCTTTCCGAACTGGCTTCCTCACCATGCTGTTGGTGCATGGAGGTTGCCTGAGAACAGATACTTCTCTCTGCAGTCCCTAAAATGCCTCACAGGGTGTTACTGAGTGTCTTGAGAGAATTTATTTTTATTTTTCCTTATCTCTGCTGATTTAGTCTATGACGATGGCGTTAGAAAGTGACTGTCGGCACAAGTTTCCCTAGACCTCAGCTGAAATAGCTCTGCTTTAAATGTTTCAAAACCACAAAACCAAACGAAAACCATTCCCAAACAACTGTGATAAAGTGCTCATGGCCTTTTCCGATGGGTGCAATGTTTGTGCTCGCTGGGCCCGAGCTATCTGTGTGATAGGTGCCTTGGGAACAGCGTGTTGAAGGCATCTCTCTGATCTATTGCAGGAGCCAGAGGATGTCGTCGTGCCTGTTGGGCAGAGGAGGGCCTGGTGCTGGTGCATGTGCTTCGGACTGGCCTTCATGCTGGCTGGTGTGATCCTGGGTGGTGCCTATCTGTACAAATACTTTGCATTCCAGGTAAGCCAAGTACATTTTGTTACGAGAGCATTGTGTGTTTTCCACCGCTTTCCTTGTGTTTAAAAGAGGAGCGTCTGACTAAACCAAATAGCCTTTCTGCTCTCTTTTTTATCTTTGGAAAACTTCAGCCTTTCTACAGGCAAAGCATACGGCCTGTTCTATCAGCAGAGGAGGGCAGGACCAAAGCTGGCAAGTAAAAAGGAGTAACAATTTTGAAAACCTCACAGAGAAGGGATTATACCTAAATATAGGACTTGAATATAAGAACCCCAGCGGTGTCCCAGATTTTCCCCCAGTATTTCTCATGTTCAGCACTTGCCAAACACTGAAGGGGGCTTAACTCCTTGAAATCCTCCTTGTTTGACCCACGATTCCTAGACATATGTGGAACCACTCATGCAAAGGAAAGGGACCGCTCACCAGGGCGGTGCAGTGACTCTCCTCCTTCCTAGCCTCCATGGGGATACGAAAAACAGGCCCCGCAGGCGACTTTGGAGAAGCACAGTCAGTGTGGTTAAGCATGCTCTGTCAAGTCTAATCCACGCTGACAAGACGAGACCTCTGACAAAACATATTTTAACTATTGGCACCGCTGCAGGAGCCCGGTGAAGGCAGTGGTGCCAGGGAAGCAGAGCGTTTACCTGGAACATGGGAGACGAGAGTTAAATATTGTTTTCTTCTGGGGGAATTGTCACTGGGTCACACCGGGCCGTTGCCCAAGTGGCGTGAGTGCACCCTTCCTCCTGCAGAAGCTGTGCTGAGTTGCAAAATTCACAAGGGCAGGAAAGGTGAGAGCATCAGCAGAATTCGAATCCCTTTAGCCCACTGGTGAGCGAGCACAATTGTAAGGTAGAAATTCTTTGTTCTTGTCCCCATTGTTAGGATTTTCCCCTCCATTTTGCTAGGTGCTAATGTAGAAAGCAAAATGACTGAACGTGAGAAATTGCAGTTGAAATTGCACTTTATAGTTGCTTTGGCTATCAAGTTAACCTGATGTACAAGGGAGCAGGAGTGCTACAAACAGCACAGTACATTGGTGGATTGGCAGGCTCAGAGCAGCTGAAGGCTGGCTGTATTATTCACTCCTGTTTCATCTGTGCTTAGCACTCTCTTTACCTTTCATGTGCCAGCAAGCTGAAATTGCAAATATCACTTAACTCAGACCTGTGGTACTTGGTCATGGTGAGATCTGGGTTGAAGGACACATTCAGGAATTGAGCTAACACTGCACTGGAGATGTGTTTTCTATCTGAAGTTCTAAATTGCTGGCATGTGCATATGCTGAGCAATGATGTATAGGTTTCAAAATCTGGCCTATAAATCTGTTACATGACTTCCTCTGATTTATGAGTTTATTTTACACTCTGCTTAGGTGAGACCTACTGCATGTACAGAAGGATGTGCATACAGAAGGATGACCTACTGCATGACAGAAGGATGTGAAGTGGTTCTTTTCATTTCTTTTGGTTGCCTTTTGCCACTAAAAACCGTTCACAACAAAAAATAACTAATTTTAGCAACTGACTTTAAAAACTCCTCAAGCCCTGTAAAACTAAACAGCTTTGTAGAATCACAGAGTGATTTAGGTTGAAGGAATCTTGAAGTCACCTGGTCCAACCCCCTTCTGAAAGCAGGACCAAATTCAGAGTTAGGTTTGCTTTCTAAAGCTCATTTGGATGCCCAGGTTCAGTATTTTAAATGTTTTTTAGTTCTTGACTGCAGTTAAATCATAATTTAATAACATGCATGCATATAGGCTTACGAATTTCATACTCTTTCTAAAAATAATGCCACAGATACTGGGTACAAAGCAGAAGACTAGATGTTAAGAGCCAGCTTTTGGGATCCTGTTTGCCTTGAAGTCAAGAAGGGAAGGACTCCCACTGGGTTCAGTAGAATGAAGGCTTTACCCACAGTGCTGTTGTAGATAGCGACTGTCTCCTACTTTGGTCTACGCGTGTGAATCAAATTAAAGGAAAAATATTTCATCTAGCCTGACAAGTTTTTCTTCTCTGTAGCGCTTTGAGAATATTAAACTTCTGACAAAGCTGCTGATGTTGTTGTTGCTGGGTTGTTTACTATTTTTAGCAGGGCGGTGTGTATTTCTGTGGAATCAAGTACATTGAAGACGGCTTAAGTTTACCCGAGCCTGGGGCAGAGGCTCAGAGCGCTCGCTACCACACAATTGAGCAAAATATCCAGATCCTGGAGGAGGAAGATGTTGAGTTTATCAGCGTGCCAGTCCCTGAGTTTGCTGATAGCGATCCTGCTGATATTGTTCATGACTTCCATCGGGTAAGAAATACTTCTGAAGAAGCAGAAAGCATTCGAAACATGAAAAATGCTCCCCCTCAGTCATCCTGATAAATGTACTCCCTAATTATTTTGGTGGGGGAAAGCAGAGGGTGGAGGAGGTAGCAGAAACGTTTTGATCATCAGCAGGCTGGAAGCAATTATTAACTGAGCATACAAAGTACAGCATTATACAACCATCATGAGGTAGTATGTAAAGCACCACTTGCAAATACACTTCTGTTTTTAGAACGGGAAAAATCTTCAAGCCATTTCCTCTCCTCACTATGAGAAAGTAAAGAAAATACACTTCTCACCGTGCTAACTCCACCAAACCAGAGTTCGACCAACTGCTGTGTTGATGAGGGAAGTCTGGGGAGGGCTTTCATACCTTTGACCTCAACTTGCAGGGCCTGATTGCGCCTGAAGTCACTAGGTATGGTCAAGCACCCACTGGGATGCTATCCTAGCACAGCTCAAAAACCCCAAAGCAGCAGGAGAGAGGGAAGAAAACGACCAGCTGCCTGCCTGTGGAAGAGAGCTCATTTTCCAGATATCATAAGAAGCCTAGCAGAAGCTAAATTTTCCTTTTTCACCACAGGCTACTGTGTTTCTTAAAGGCACCAAATCAGGCTGTCGAAGCACTCGGAGCTGTTTCTTCCTTTTTTGTAGAAACAGCTTGAGTGGGAATCTCGGTAATAAATTTTTGGTAAGACAGCTGATGGGCTTACAGCTCTTGGTAGTAATGACAGAACTGTAAAATAATTAGCAGTCCTTTTCTGTGTCAGCTTGATGGAAAGTGATAGCTATGAAATGTTCTATAGCTGGTTTTCAGGAAGCTAAATTTCTGTGAATATTTGAAGGCTTCACTGAACTGCTTTTTTTAAGCAGGGCTGAAAAAGAAGAATAGGGAAGTGTCCTATTTTTTATGCACTTAAGAGTTTTAAGTTTTCCAAGCAAAAAGAGTGCTATCTATCAAATATTCATAACCAGACTTGGAGAAAAGCAGAGCTTGCTTAAGCTATGTCATTTAAAAAGATTTCTGAATATATTTAGTGAGCTTCTGTTAAGAGTTAGAGCAAAACCTCTGAACGGGGAAAACTAGAAAATAAGCAGTATGTAAGAAGTGAATGGGAACAATATCATTCTAGAAACTTACTTTTTTATTTAATCGATTGCATCTTTAATGCTTTGCTCTAAAGGTCAGTGCAAGGAGCATTTGCCATGGGCAGAGCACATAACTCCTGTGTAATGAGATTAGTTGCACTGACAATTGCTGTCCTGGTACTATTTTGACTACTGGTCTTGTGGTGCTCAGTATTTTACATACGTCCACAGCCTTAGAGCTTTCAGCAGCTTGAGATAATGTTTTCTTAAGCAAGAACAGATGCAGTAAAGCACAGCTCAGTGAACAGAACCATAGGATTCATCAGGGTTATTCCTGGGGCTTTTCACTCTCTCTTAATTATCAAATAATGACAAATATAACAATTCAGGTGCTATAAAGATAATAATTCAGCTATGAATAAAAATTAATGCTTCACCTCAGTAGTATTTTGGTAAATAAAGGGATTTTTATTTGTTGCATTCTTTATAACATGGTCTTTTTGTCCTATAATTCGTTCTTACCAGCACCTTTTCACACTATAGCAAAATAAAAGATTTTGTGGAGGTTTGAGCAAGGCTCTGTTATTACAAAAAGCAGGCGATAGGAATAAATTAATACTGCATGTGATCCCCTCACAGTTGAGATGCACCTTTGTAATTCCATTACTGTAGTGCATTTGAGCTACTTATTGCCTGCTGCCTTGCACAAATCCCAGTAATGGATTTAAACTGTTATCAAAACTGCCTTTTATTTCTGTATTGACCTCAAATTGGACTTTATTGGACAGATTTGATAGAGAACAAAATGGTGACTTGAAGAAAAACATGAGGCAATCACAGTTTAGCAACATCTTTATGTGATTTTTCAAATGTTCTGGTGATTTTGATTATAATAAATATTTCCTCACCAGAGACTCACTGCCTATCTTGACCTGAGCCTGGATAAGTGCTATGTGATTCCTCTGAACACTTCAGTTGTTATGCCGCCAAAGAATTTCTTGGAGTTGCTCATCAACATCAAGGTACGGTTAAATAATAAGTGATTTGTTCTCAAGATGGGAAAAGGAAATGTTTTGCCTTTTTTTTGGCCAGGACTGACATTCACACGGGATGAATGAGTTAGAAAGTTAACTGATCACCAGAGATCTCTGCAAAGAGAGAAAAAAGACTCTAACCTTCTAGGTTATAACCTTCAAAGGAAGACAAACAAATCTGATTTCGTTCTTTGATGCTACAAATTTGGTTGACAGCATTGGGCAAATGGGGAGTACGCATACCCCTTGAGAGGAATCTACAAATGAATTTAAAACCCATTACGACTAGATTTTCCATAAAGCTTGTCCTGAATTAAGCCTGTTCAGCTGAGAGACTTACGTTAGGTGCACTGGGAAATCCTTCAGTGTGGGCAGTGCTCAAAGTATTTTCAGTGGATCTTTGCATTTCCAGGGAGATGTTTGTAGGACTGATCAGAATTTGCGGTATATGTGGTTAGTAAGTCCCAATGAAATAAAAAGCTTTTTCATATAGCCAAATTCCCGGGTCTGCATCTCAGGAAGAGGAAATGAGCACCAGACACTCAGAAGAAGATTTCTGTGTCCTTAAAAGAAAGGACCCTGGAATGGGCTGAGACACCACAATCGCTGAGAGACTGAACACAAGATTTCAGTGCGATGTTATGGGAGCTCCTAATCGCTTCCCAGTGGGGTCTGATAATTGAACAGCACCGCCTGGCCTGTGGTGCTGGCTGGCTTGTTGCCACCACAGGGACTCGCTGTTCTCTCAGTAGTAGTAACTGGGTGAAACGTAATGGCCTGTGAAATTGAGGAGGCCAAAGTAGATAATCTAATGGTGTCTCTTACTAAGCTGTTATGAATGATCTTAACTTTTTTTTTTTTTCCACATACGTATGTGTGCTTTCAGTGAAGATATAAATGGTGTTTACAGTGGTTTTCAGCCTTTTGTTTTCTTCATGCGATAGCCAAAATACTCAGGGAGGGCAAGAGAGCTGATAAGCTAACTTTTTTATAAGATAAGCGGAGGGTGTTTTAAATTTTATTTTACTGAGCTTTTATAAATTTGGAATTGTCGGTATCATCTTTGGGCTTGTATCTTTCAAATATGGCTTTGGAATTTGGACTCCAGGAACCATTTTAGCTGTTTCTGAGTGGTTTGGGTATATAAATTAATAATATACGAAAAACAACTTCACAAGCAAGTCTCTGCTGCTTTTTTGATGCCTGTTTTGAGATGGGCTAGTTACCCACATTTTGTTATCCTGTGCATAAGGATGAAGTTGGGTCTGTAAAACTTAAGTCACCTTGTTTTTTTAAAATTATTATTATTATTACTTTATTTATGCTGTTCTATTTCTTTTGTTTGTTTGTCTGGCTTTTTTAGTCCAGACAAATTCCACTGTTAAAATCTGTTACTTTCCTAGTTTGTCATTGGTACTAAATCAAATACGCTTGGTTTACTAGTAACAGGATAACCAGGCATCATGTATTTAATTGAAAAGCTGTGCAAAAGCAAACTGTTTTGATCGTTGTCCCCAGCAGTGAGTGCCCTAATTTTATCAAACATCTGTTTAATTCTCATTGTGTTAACAAAAAGCTGTGGGCACTTGATGTCTCAGAAAATCAGGCTAAACATTTTGTAACTGAAATCTGGGAAACTGCTCTGCAGATGTACGAAGTAAGTAAAATTCTGTTCACTGTCCTGCATTCACATTGATTGCACAAAGGAAAGAAAAAACAAACTATGAATTTAAAGTAGATGTGTCATTAAAATGAGTTCTGAATACATGCCAAGGGCATTTTTGGAAGATGGAGGTGCTCTGGGCTGTTTTGCTTTTTTTTAAAGTCATAATTTTAGCTTAAAGAATGACATTTCTATTTATTGATACAGTCTGCTGGAGTGAAAGGCCTCCTTTCCTTGGGGAGCGAGGCTGAAACCCAGGTATACTTGTTCAGTGACCATTGTAGAGCCAACTGGCCAATTCTAACCACCTATGATGCAGAAGACATCTCAAAGACTATGACATTTGTGGCTGTGGTGGATCCCAGCTTTAGGTAGTTGCTCCTGTAGCAGCTGGGCAAGGACGGTGCATGCAGCCCAGCCACTGAGCTCCTCCTCCTGCAGCCCCAAGGGAGGGCTGAGTGGGTCCAGGGATGCCCGGTGGTTTGGATGGCACAGACCCAAGAGCATTCCCAGCACTGCTGCCCAGCCTGCGGGTGGTCTGAGCTGCTGCAGTGCTCTGGGACTCCCCTGGGGCTCCTCTCAAAATTCTATCTAGAGAGCAGGGATTAAGATGACTGCAGTGATTTGCTTACCAAGCTTGTCACCAAAAAATAACAAGTCAGACAATTTGGGAGCGTGAAATCTTCCCAGCGCTTATTTAAAGAAGAAAATTTCCTGTGGCTTTCTTCATAGCACATGCTGAAGAACATTTGTGTAATTTCAAGTGAATTTTATATGGACTTTTCCTTCTTTACTGGAAAGAATAGCATTTAATCAGCTTCTTCTCAACGTGTTGCTTGGACTGGAAAGATGGCCATCTTTAGTAAGGGAAATTCCAAGTTGTTTATTGACAATAAAAAGGATAGTGCTCTTTTGCCACAGAACCTGGGTTTCTTTCCATAATAACCAACTATTTTATATTTAGAAAGCAAGCAACACCTATTCTACTGACATAATAAGAATCGCACTGAAAGGATTTCTTAAATGAAGTGACATTTCAGAAAAGTTGATTATTATTTACCAGTAGCAGTATTAGGAGTTCAGCTGATGCACAAGTCTGTGCGTCTTCAGCTGTGGATAATGAAGCCTTCTCTCATTTCAGCTGTGGCAAAATAACACTGAAGGGACTAGAAAAGCTCAGGAAGCCTTTGTATCTTGTCTTGGCTTTTCCCTTTTTCAATTTATTGCCTTAAAAGCACCTCATCTATCACAGAGACTTTCTAATGCTTTTCTGTGTAAACAGTCGTGGGACCCCCCAGTAACAGCTTGCAGGCCCAGACAATCTCTTCTTGCATTTAACTTCTAAGCTGTGATCTGTGCTGTGAAAACGTTCAAGGCTTCCCAGATCCCATGGACTGCAGCCGGAGCATGCTGCACCTGGTGGATTTCATCAGCAACAGGAGCAAGCTGCTGCAGAGCGTGCTTCTACAGCTCTTAGCTGGGAAAAGTTCCCGCTGAGGTCTGTCGGTTTGTGGCTGATTAAGTGAAAACTTTGTAGGAGGGCTGTGGAGTTTGATCCATGATAATGGGTGCTCTTGGAAGAAAACACTGCTGAAGAGTGATGGTACTGTGACAGGAGAGAGGAAGGTGTATGTATTGGTGGAAGGTTTGAATGTAATCATTATGTATAGTGCGGTGCGGTCATGTTTGCATGTTTATAATAAAATTCCACAGGTAATACATATTCTGAAAAATTCCAAAGAAAATACCTTACAGCCGCGTTAATGAATCACAATGCAAAGTGTTTCTCGTGTACTTGAACTACGAAGGGATGCCTTCTGACAGAGCTGCTATACTTGTATTCAACAGGCTGGAACATATTTGCCTCAGTCCTATCTGATTCACGAACAGATGATTGTTACTGATCGCATTGAGAATGTGGATCAGCTGGGATTCTTTATCTACCGCCTCTGCCGTGGCAAGGAAACCTATAAACTACAGCGCAAAGAAGCCATGAAAGGTAAGTGTTCCTCCGTGCAGTCCTTTGTGGTGGGGGCAAGTTCATGGCCACTCGAGTTCAATCAGTAGGCTTGATTGTAGTGAAAGGAATGACTCTTATTAAAGTAAGCGCTGCTTATTGCAGTAACTGGCTCTGTGGGCTTAGGTATGTCTGATATTTTCCGTGTAGGTATGGAAATAAGGCATTTTATTGTGCAGAAGTGCTCAAGGCCCCGGTAGGCTAGGAACTCCTAAAAATTATGTGTATGCATGGGGATGTTTTCTGTGGTTCAAGATTTCATTGATGCTTTTCTTTAATCTTGTTTCTTAGTCCACTCCCAAAAGCAAAACAAGCTTTCATATGAGAGAACCCGTAGCCTTGTAGTGCAAGCACAGAATGGCAGGTTGTTCTTGTCATTAACATCTCTTACAAACTGGTCCACATCTTATTTGCATCAATGAAATGTAAGAGTTGTCTTCATATGAAACTTGTAGTTATTGGTACTCATTCGTGGACAACTTTCAGAAAACATTTGGAAGAGCTTTGACAAGCTATCAAATACTGCCTTAAAATTTTCACACAGTTTTCACTCAGACTTTTTTTTAAAAAAGTGTGGTGTACAGGTGGCCACCGAAGAAATTCAGTTGTTTTAGCCATATTGTTGGATCTGATTGCTTAGAAAACCAAGGAAAAGAAATATATTTTATAGAAAACAATATAGAACAATGTTTGAAAACGAAAATGTCTTAACAGCATGAATTCAGTATACTGATCCTGTGCTGATAAATGATGAGCATAGGTTGGCCGTGAACATTGGTTTGACTAATATTTGGTTAAGCTCAGTCTTTCTCCGGTTCTTACATGTTGTTTAAATAGCTACTGTTGTGGAAAGAGGTTATTCAGCTCTTTTCTGCCTATAGCAGCTTGTTGCTTTGCTGTTCCCTTTTTCCTGTCCACACCGCAATTTTATAGACTCACTGAGGTAGGCTGAGAAGCGATCTGGATTAAAACTAACCATTAGAGGGGTTTTGGTAGGTTGCTTTTAACTTCAGTCACTACTGCAGTTTGGTTCACCATTCCTCTGCAGATATCATTGCCTGCCTGTCGATTTTTTTCTAAGGATGAATGTGTGTGTCCATGTCTTCCCTCTCAGAGGAAGGGTTGAGAAGAGAGAGTTCTGATCTGTGACATCTTATTATAGTGGATATAAAGCTATTCCGCCTCTAATATCCATCACTCTCCTGTCTGTTTACAAACAGGAATTCAGAAGCGTGAAGCTGTTAATTGCCGAAAGATTCGACACTTTGAGAACAGGTTTGCTATGGAAACACTCATCTGTGAACAGTAAGGAGAAGTATTACTGTTACGGGAGACTTAACTACCGTATGACCCCACCCTTTGTATTGTGTGCAGTGATTATTTTTTTAAATCTTCTTTTATGTAAGTAGTGGACAGGGCTTTATTGCTGAACACCTCCCATACTTCTCATCTCATGATACATGTAAAATCAATATGTTTTAGTTTATTTTCCTTATTTTCAGGTGTGGTGGTGTTCTTATATTTGAATAGCAAATGTATAAAGTCTTAGTTGCTAGTGCATTTCATGTGATGAATCTTGAATACTAGGAAGAAGATAAAGTCTTTGAATTATCCACCAGTTTTTAATTAAGTAAAATTGAAAAGAATTATTAATGTACAAATGGACTGCAAGAGCTACTTCTAACTGTAATATTACCTGCTATATAGTTTGTTACAGCATATAGACAAATCTGTATTTGACTCCCTAACTAAGTGCAATTTGTTTCGTTTTTAAAATATTGTCATATTTACCTTTTTAGATTGATTTCTGACTTGATGTTTTAAAATGGCAAGTGTTTGCTGTAACAATCTTTTAGAAAATTAAGAAGTAACTTATGTTACTAACTTGTATATATATAATCCATGTATGTGCAATGGAAAATAAATCTTATAAACCTGTTTGTCTAAAAGTTTTGTATTTTCTTCTGCTAGTCCGGTATTTCCTTCCACGGCTGAGTGTGCTGAGAGTCATGCTGACCCAGCTGAGAGCCAGGAGCGTTCAGTACACGAGTGTGTTAAGCTCTTGACTAGTGCGTTACTAAAAGCAGCCAGTTCACCACTATTCCAGCCTGAACAAATACACAGGGAGAGGACAACCTTACACTATGAAGTTTGTACATACTTTCAAAACATTGCTCAATCGCTGATGTTGAAAGGAGCCTGTGGAGATCATCTAGTCCAGCCTCCTGCTCAGAGCACAGAAAACCCTGAGCTGTGTCCAGCTGTGTTTTGAGTATCTCCAAGGTTGGAGACTTTGCAACCTCTGGGCAACCTGTGCCAGTGCTCAACCATGCTCCCAGTGAAAAACTTCACTGTGTTTAAATGCTATTTGTTGTATTTCAATTTGTGCCTGTTGTCTCTTGTCCCAGCTCTGGACCTTACTAAGAATTCTGTATCATGACTGCCCCAGTCATGCATTTATACATGTATATGTATGTTATACACATACAAGAAACCCCTGAAACTTCTCTTCCCCAGGCTGAATGGTCCCAACTCTTTCAGTCTCTCATGTGTCAGATGTTCAAATCCCTTAATCCCATCCCTTAAATATATGGGATCCAGCACTTCAGACATGCCAGCCGGTGCTGAGCAGGGGGGAAGAATCACCTCCCTCACCTACTGGCAGCTCTCTTCCAAGCGCTGCTCAGGAGGCTGTTTGCCCTCTTTGGCGCCAGGGCACGTTCCAGGCTTGTGATCGATTTGTTGACCCCCCAGGTCCTTTTCTGCAAAGCTGCTTTCCAGCAGCTGGGCGTCCCCCAGCCTGTACTGGTGTGTTCATCCCCAGGGGCAGGACTTCACATTTCCCTCGCTGAACTTCATGGCTTTCCTGTCAGCCCATTTCTGTAGCATGTCAAGGACCCACTGCACGCGCACTGGTGTGGTCTATCAACTATTCCTCCCAGTTCTGTATCATCTGCAAACTTGGTGGTGGTGCATTCTGTCCTCTCATCCAGGCCACTAATCATCATACGAAACAGTACAGTATGTAGTCCAAGGGGCATACCACTCTCTGGTTGGACTTCATGCAACTCCAGGCGGGGTTTGGCTTTCCTCACCCCGCTCCTGCATGTTTGGGCAGTGCCTTCATATTCCTCCTGGGTGACCTGATCCCATCTCTTGTACCCTTCCTATTTTTTTGTTTGAGTTCTGTCAGAAGCGCCTTGTTCTTCCATGCGGACTTCCTGTCACCGTTACTTGACTTTTCAAGTGAGAATGGACCATTCGCAAACTTGGAGGTGTTGACCCTTGAAAGTCAACCATCTCTCTTGGGCTGCTCCAAGCCAACCTTGAATCCAGAACCCATACAAGCAGCATTAGTGGGGCTGACCACTCTCCAGTTCGGGGACGTGAACGGGGACACTCCGTGATGCTGGGCTGCACCACTGAGCTTTGCCACTTAATTTTGAGCCAGCTCAAGTACTGCTAATACCAGTCTGAATTGTGCCATTTGCACTTAAACTATTGCTTTTAAAGCGAGTTTGAAAATTTTTATGTGATAGGGATTTTGTATGGCAACTCTTATGGGGGAGAGCGTACAGGACAGGATGTGTCCTATTACCTGTGGTTTTGAAGCTGGCTGCGAGAAAAATTACAGAGGAGGAAAAAAAGGAGAAACACCCAAAACCAAGGCTGGAAAATCTCCCCCAGAATCCACTTCTGAGCTCTCATGATATGAGAATTGACCTGTTTGTCCTTCCAACCAAATTTTGAGCATTGATTTATCAGGGAAGTAAGAATGCCTAATAAAATATTTACTGCTTAAACCGATTTTTTAAATAATATGCACCATAGGTGTCCAAATCTTTTGTATTAAGTGGATTCAGTCAAGAGGCTTTGGACTGATCTTATTTTTCATCTTTTATTAATACAGTGGGAGGATGCTTTAGTGGTTTAGGAGCTATTATGTAATTGTAAACATGCTATCATCCCACTTCCTGCTATTGTGAATGTCTGGATTGAGATAAAATATTCTGTTTTAAAGGAAGTTTCTTAAATAACACATTTTTCCTTCTTCTGCACTTGGCTTCGTTTGCAGTTTAGTATCGGTGCATTGTATGAAAAATGAAAAATGTAATTGTTACTTTCTGAAAGGCGGGCTTGGTTAATTCGTGGTGGTGGATGTCAGTCATAAACAACGTCAACTAAAACCTCGTGTAGGTATAGGTTAGATGTTTAGGTATGAATTACATTTATGTAGCTACACGTTGGTATAGGTCTAAGCAAGCTGGAAAACCCACTGGGAAAACTTCAGCTACAGACAGTCAGGATGTTGAAATCGTGTGCTTGCATAAAGGTCAAATGTATGGCAGGAAATGGTTCAGGCTTTGAGATTTGTACTGAAGAACTTTAAAGCACGTTTCCTACCTTTTCATGGGCATGCCGTTCCTATTCTCACAGAATTGTAGGGGTTGGAAGGGACCTCAAGAGATCATCGGGTCCAACACCCAATTTTTCCGATAAATTAAACAGGGAACTGATTTTATTTATATATCTTTTAGCAAGCCTCTTACTATCTCTGCCTTGTTTTCCAAATAAAACTCAGTAAGAAACTTTGCGTTCTGGGGAACATCCTTTGATGGAGACACAAGCCAGGAAGGAGTGGAGGTGGTGGGCAGAAATAGATTGGTTCTTATCGACTGAAGGTTTCCGTGAACATGCCTGTGTTCTTAATAGCTTTTGAGTCTGTTGTCCAGTGGAGGGAAATTTATTCTATCAGCAGTGTGAAAATAAGCGTTGGAGAATAAGAGAGAAACTTGTGCTGAATGAAGGAAAGCTCCCAGCAGGTGCTCACATCTTATTAAATGCCGGGCAGTTTGTATGAGAAGAAGACCTAAAACACCCTGAGACCAGAAAAAGCTCCTGATGGAAATTCTGCCCTCTTGGAAAAAGTGGGAAAAAGTAACTCTTTGAACTGCCTGGGCTTTCTTCTCTCTCTCTTTTTTAATTGAAAAAGGGGATGGTAAATAAACCTAGCTGTACTATACTGAAGGAAACTACATTTCAAGCCAGATGGATTCTGGGAAAGTGATAGGGTAAAAATGACCTTTTTGGACAAAAATCTTTGCCAACAGTGCAACCTAGTGAATCCTAGTGCTGGGACTCAGCTTGTCACCAAAGGAGCAGAATCAGAGCAGTGCCACTCGTCCGCCACCGTGGTTATTTTGTGCAGGGGGCTGTGTTGCTCTCCTTGTGCCTCAGCCCGTGGTGTTCAGCAGGTCTTGGCACATGCAAGGTTTTGGTCCCCAGCTGATGTGCGTTATCTGGGCTTGCACAGCGTGGTAAAAGCTCCCGGTCCTTCCTCATCCTCTGCTTGAAGTCTTGCAGCAGGAAGATCCAAGAGGCAGGTTTTGGCACGAAGAAAGCACCAAAGGTGTGAATGATGGAAAACGCCAGAGGTTGGTTACCTGGCGGCAGGAGAAGCTGTGGGGTTACCTGCAGCAGGGAGCACAGACGTGCTGCGCTTGCAGAGACAAAGCAAGGGCAGGATTCATTTGTTTGCAGATGCTTTCCAGCTGAATCAGTCCTGTGGGAGCCAACAGGGGCTTTATGGAAGTGCCTACCTGAGAGCCGCGTTCTCTGGAAGACGAGCGTCTGCTTTTGTTGCCGTGAGTTGGGTGGGAGGATGCCTGCCTCCTGTGGCTGTGTTAGCAGACGCCTGTGGTTAGAAATACCAGCAGAGCTGTGCTTTCACTGGCATTGTTTGCTCGAGTCGTAGGAGGATGTTTTGCTGTTAGAGGGAAAAAACTGAAGAGTCTGTAGAGCTGTTGTCACGCTAACTGCGCTGCTGGAGTGCAAAACGCCTTCACCTAACCGGGGTGTTTAACTGCCAAGCCTTAATAAAGAATTTAATCATCTTGGGCTCACTTTTAGCAAACAGACGAGGTCACAGGTAGACTTAATTCAGAGAAACACCTACGTGTGCTGACGGTAGGCTCTTGTCACTCATTTTCCATTGGTTTGCAGGTTGTTGGCTCAAGTCAACACCTGAGTACTACTTCTAGTGGAGCGTATTCTGCTTCTCATGGGCTTGGGAAGAAGAGAGGTGAGGAAACATCCTTGCTGCTGGGACCATCCGCAGCAGGACAGGGTGTTGGCCGTGCTGGAGCACGCTTTCTGACGCAGAGAGGAAGCAGAAGCTGGGACTGAGCAGGACGGGAAGGGAGGGATCGGGATGCGGTCATTCATGCGGCTGCGTAGCTGCAAACAATAGGGTTGGGGCTTGTTTGCTTGTTGACCTTTATTTCTGTTTAAATATCAGTACCAATCAAGACAAACTGTACCCCAGGGGGATTGCAGGAAGCCCTACAAACCCCCAGGACAGAATACGCCTGGGGTTAGCAGTGCTTTACCTGTGTGGGGGCACATAGGACTGTACCCGTGTGGCAAAACGTGGTGTGATGTAGCTATGCACGCAAAGGTACGCCTGAAATTTACGTCCTGAAATCATCCAGAAGCAATGAAAGCTGCATCAGGAACAGATTTCTGCTGTAATTGCACTTGCACCAGGGCTTCTTTTGATAAATTGCACCACTCGGGGATTTTTCTTTTTGTCAATGCCAGCACAAATCTGTAAAATGGACGTGACTCGGGTAGCTGTTTTCACCCAGAACATGCAAAACATTGGGGCCTAATATAGTTATAAATGATTTTATATAAATAGATCTGAGTAAAAAAGAAGAAAAAAGTCAATCTCAGGTCAAAATGCTTAACCAGCACAAAACTTTTATTAACTAATGTCAAAGGGAGAGAGCTTAAGAGTATCCGTGCAAGGCTTGGCTTGTGGCTTTGCATCTAGGTGTGATGCCCATGCAGACATCTCTCCATCCAGCACCAATAATCATCTCCTTTCTGATCTCTGAAGCTGTCATGGTCAGTGCATGTGAGAAGAGTGTGTAAATGTGAGAAGAGTGTGCGCATGCTCTTTGCCCGAAATACCCCGCCAACAAGTGGCTTAACCGCTCTGTTGGTAATAGATTTCCTGCCGTGGGCTCATCACAGCAACCGAGCCTCCACCACTACGTACTGCACTCGTAGATGTGTATAAATGTGGAGTGGAAATATTATTAGTAACGTGTATAGGGAGAGGCTTTGAACTGTTAGAGAAGCCAACAGCTAAGAAATACTTCTCCATTTAGAGAGAAATGGATTGAAGTTCGTTTGTGGGCCCTATGGATTTTACATCACCATAGAAATAGTCACTTTTAGAAACAGTTTCTATCCTTCGTATTTCGAACTGAGTCTTTATATAGGATACAATGATATTGGGGCCAGTCTAGGTACAGTACAAACAAGCATCTTCTGAGTCTGAAAAACACTCATTTTTCTCCCCGTAACCCTGACAGTGTATCCTGAGATAAGAGCTTAACCTACACACAGCATCATTGGTACTGTGAGAGGGTATTTCAAACAGATCACCAAAAATGGGTATAAATCAGACAGTTTTGCGCCATTTCAAACTTCAAAGGAAGAGCTGATGCCAGCTTACTAGTGAAAGTCATGCTGGGGAATGGAAAAGGCCCTGCTAGGGCTGTTTCAAAGCGTGGCCTTTGCCTCCCTGAGGCACTCCTGAAATGGGACGGTCATTTAAGTCTGTCTTTTGCTCGGGGCTGTTCCATGAAAGCCTTTCTTAAGGCCCGTATCTTAAGGTACACCTGCTCTTTGCCTGTGCCAGCACTTGTGCTGGGGCTTTGGGAGGGATGCTGGGCTCCCGGTGACACTGGTGGCACGGGCTGGTGGCTGCTGCACGCTGTAAGGGATGTCCCTGCACAGAAAAGGTTGGCTGGGGGAAATTATACCCCTGCTGCCTGGCCAGGTTTTGTGTTCTCACAAAACTGCCCCCGGTTTCATGGGGAAAAGAATTGACATTTCATTTATCAACAGGTAATACAAAAGAAATCATTCAGCTCTAGCTTGCCCTTGTTTTTGGCCCGCTATAGTTCTTTAAAGACATTTTAATAATCTCTGAATTTTACAGCCCATGAGCTTTATTCCAGCAAAAATTCAGTCAATACGTAGTACTTGGACTAATATCCAGAAGCTTCCAGTTCAGTGGCTGCAGAAAATACATTTCTTTCATGTATCTGCAGAAGAAGTGGTTTTATTAGGATTGTAACCTAGGTGGTAGAGGTCTTGGCTGATGCGGAAATAAGCATCTAGACCTGGTAGACCATGAGGCAGACTTAAGTCAAGTTTCCCCATCACAAATACTTCACTTTTATGACAATTAAAAACGTGGCAAACTTCTACCTTATCAGCAAGAATCAAAATAAAAAGGCTTGGCTTCATTTGTAATGACAGAATGATTTATATTTCCACTGGCAATTGCTCTGAAACTATAGCAACACTTTTAAGCGAAAGAATTAAGATAATGAAATTACTTAAGATTGTTTAGCAGCTGGAAACAATGAATCAGGACTGCCAGACGGGGCAAGGTTTCGCAGACTGCCATTTGTGCATGACCTACACTTCAAAAGCTGTTGTGCCAAAATGTTTAGAACAAATATATTGTCAAGTTTGATGAGAAAAGGTGATTAATACCTAATTTGACTTTGCAGTGTTTCATTATTTTGTTTCCAATAAGAGCTACTTTTATTCTTACCTTTGCCATTTTATCCCCAAAGCCAAAAGGCTCCATTTAAAAGGAAAAGTTTTAAAGTACAGAATTAAAATTCAAATGTCTAGCAAGGAAAAAAAAGGCAGCAATTTACATACAGCTTTACATATGCATGCGCCTTTCTTCTTACATACGCGTCAGATCTCCCTCCCGCAGTTTAGGTGTAGTTGCTGTACCTGAGGCTCTGGGATGGATCAAAGGCCACTGCACTGCGATTCATCTGCTGCCGCTGGTTCTCAGTAAGCTGCAACATGAAGCACTGAGGCTATTTTTCGGTTGTACCTGCTTCTGGAGGGGAGCTGTAAGCGCCTTGCTTGATGAAAAGCTGCAAAAAATCTGACTCGAGAAGAGGCTCGGCGCGCTAACAATTTCAGAAAATCAGTACTTACGCCGACACCGGCTGTCAGGTCTTTAATAGGATGTGCCGTTCCCTAAGCAGTAATACCCAGGGAGTGATGAGAGCAGCTCCAAGTCTTTGCCTATCGTTCGGGTGATGTGGGGCCTGGCTCTGAAAGCACGCTAACGCGGCTGCGAGGGCAGCTGCCCAGGAGGGCGTGCTTCCTCCTTGCTGACAGCTGGGAGGGTCTCCACCGGCTGCCATCGAGTTGTCCGGGATGCTTTGCTCTCATCTTGAATTCCTCCGTGCTCTGAAAGCCACTGAGGAGGAGAGGGCAACGGGCTCCTCTGTGCTTTAGGGTTTTTGCTCCTTTTCCCAAGCTGGTGGGTCTGCCTGGTTGTCCGTGGTTCAGCTGCGGTTCACACGCAGACCTAGGCTCTGAGCCTTCCACGCCATCTGGCATCGTCGAGAAGTAAAATATTAAATATTAAAACGCGAGAAGTATTTTAAACATGCTTAGCAGCAGGGTAAAGTTTCTGTTACGGCTTGCCAGAATTACAGCAAGGAAGGTCTACATACAACTCAAACATTTCACCTGGAGCTTATGTACATGGATTTACCTCAGAAATCCCATTTGTTCTGCGTTCCCTTTACTAGAATTGGTTTAATTCTAATTATGAGCCAGAAAAGTGGCCTTTTCTCCTGTTTTTAAATGAAAAATTAACAAATAATAATAATTAAAAATACATAAGCAAATGAAGTGTGTTAATCTAAAATAGTAGTAAAAAGTAAAAAAGTGAAATAAGTCTTGAATATCATCAGTTTAACATCCACAGTCACAGAACGGCCAAGGTTGGCAGGGACCTCTGGAGATCACCCAGTCCAACCCCCCTGCCCAGCAGGATCACCTACAGCACGTTGCACAGATGGCATCCAGGCAGGTTTTGAGTATCTCCAGAGAAGGAGACTGCACAACCTCTCTGGGCAGCCTGTGCCGGTGCTCTGTCACCCTCACAGTAAAGAAATGTCCTCTCATATTGAGCTGGAACCTCCTGGGCTTCAGTTTGTGCCCGTTGCCTCTTGTCCTGTCGCTGGGCACAACTGAAAAGAGACCGGCTCCATCCTCTTGACAGCCTCCCCTCAGATATTTAGACACAAGGATGAGGTCTCCCCTCAGTCTGCTGTTGTCCAAACTAAACAGACCCAGCTCTCTCAGCCTGTCCTCATACAATGGGTGCTCCAGTCCCCTCATCGTAGCAGCCCTCCTCTGGACTCGCTCCAGTAGCTCCATGTCCCTCTTGTACCGGGGAGCCCACAACTGGACCCAGCACTCCAGGTGTGGCCTCACCAGGGCAGGATCACCTCCCCTGACCTGCTGCCAGCACTCTTCCCAACGCACCCAGGACACCGCTGGCCTCCTTGGCCACCAGGGCACCCTGCTGGCTCACGCTCAGCCTGCTGCCCAGCGGGACCCCCAGGTCCCTCTCCGCAGATCTCTCCAGCAGGTCCCCCCCAGCCTGCACTGGTGCTTGGGGCTCTTCCTGCCTAGGCGCACAACCCTTGTTGAACCTCTTGAGGTTCCTCACGACCCCAAGAAACCCCGCAGGCTGGATAAACTTTGTGTGAAGTTTATTTAAAAACTCCCTTTATGAAATGTAAGCGTCGGGAACTCCCTTTATTAGGTGGAAGCGTAGAGCACGGTGCTGCAAACGGGGCTGTGGTGGGGAGCTGGGCGAACGCCAGGTTTAGAGGTGGCCACGGAGGACTTCAGTTCCTGTCCCCTATGCCCACACCCTTGTATGTACGTGTATGTGTGTGTATGTACGTGTACATACGTGTATATGTGTGTACATACGTGTATATGTGTGTACATACGTGTATATGTGTGTACATATGACGGGGAGGGGCGGTGGCCCCGCTGAGGGGATGGGGGGGGTGTGGGGCGAGGCACCCCGCCCGTTACCACAGGGCTCCAGTGGCGCGAAGCCGAGCCCGCCTCCCATTGGCCAGCGCCGAGCAGCGGCGCGCTGCGATTGGCCCAACGGCGGGCGGCTTCTCCTTCCGGGTTCCGCGCCCCGGTTTCGAGCCCGGTGCGGGCTCGGCGGGGCGGGGCGGGGCACCGACCGGCGCGGACGTGACGTCAGAGCGGCTGGCGGTGACGCAGTTTTCCCGCGGTTTGGGCGGCGGGAGAGGAGCGCAGGGAGCGCGGCCGGGCCATGCCGCCCAAGCCCCCCCGCAGGCCGGGCGCCGCCCGCAGCCAGCGCTCCAGCCCCGACGGCGGCTCCGGCAGCGCCCCGCCGCCCGCCAGCCCCCGGTAAGCGCCTGGTTAACGGGCCCGGCTCGGTCGCTGAGCTCCCGTTAGCCCGGCGGGCGGAGGTGAGGCTCTGCGCTCTTGTTTTCGCCAGGCTCGGCGTCGGGGAAGCCGGTTTCGTGGCGCTCTGCGATGCCCTGAAGGTGTCGGGCAGCGTCAGGGAGAAGGCGTGGAAGACGTACGAGAGCTTGTCTGCCGCGGAGGGAGCTCCGGTGAGTGCGTGGGGCCGGGCAGCCGCTCCCCGGGGGAGGCACGGGGTGGGGAGCTCCGCCACCCCGACCCTGAGCGGCGGCAGGAATCCCCGACCCGTGGTCAGCCCCCACTGCGAGTTATTTCGGGCATCCCGAAGGCGGTTTTGGACGGGCCATCCCCACCTGTTCCCTGTGTGCTTTGCCTGCTGTGCCCCGCTTTAGGAGGTGCCGAAAGGGGCCGCAGAAAAATGCGAGGTTTGCTGTCAAGCTCTTACCTTTTCCCCTTCCATACTTGTAATCGGTATGTATTTATCGTTCAGGTATTCCTATTCAACATCAGCCATTGGCTGTGCGAATAGATTAAAACATTTCTCTCTCCCCCGTGTTACTGCTGACTCAGAGAACGACTACAACACAAATCCCAACCAAAGCTTCGTAATACTGACCTGACTTAGATCTAAAATGCCCAGCTTGGGTATTATTCCCCCCGTCTGGGGTCTAGCATCCGTGTGTTTGTTGTGGCTGCTGCTTGTTTTCCTGCAGCGGGAGCTGAGCACTGCTGATACCTCGCTGCCTGTGGTTTTAAAGCGGCTTTTGGTGCAGTTGTGAGTTTGTTGACGCAGAACAGAAACGGTGTGGGGGAAAGGCTGTGCGTATCTTGCTTTAACAGATACATTTTCTCATCATGGAGGTCCCCAGGGAGCATTTACTTAAAAGCGAAGTCGGGCTTCTCGGTATGAACCGAAACGGGAGTAGTCAGTCCTGTCAAGTGAAAAAACCAAAACAGGTTTCTGTATAATTCTGCAAATTTCACTTTCAGGTGAAATTGTCATTTCACTGATTGTTATCTAGAAGTGGCTGGATAAGATTCAGAGCTTTGGAAACTCTGTCAGCGTCTGAGGATGTGCCCAGAGAAGGGCTACGAAGCTGGTGAAGGGCCTGGAGCAGAAGTCCTGTGAGGAGCAGCTGAGGGAGCTGGGGGTGTTTCCTCTGGGGAAGAGGAGGCTCGGGGAGACCTCATTGCTCTCTGCAGCTACCTGAAGGGAAGGTGTGGGGAGCTGGGGGTCAGCCCCTTCTCACAGGTAACCAATGATAGGACTAGAGGGAATGGCCTCAAGTTGTGCCAGGGGAGGTTCAGGTTGGAAATGAGGAGCCATTTCTTCTCAGAAAGAGCAGTCAGGCACTGGGACGGGTTGCCCAGGGAGGTGGTGGAGTCACCGTCCCTGGGGGTGTTCAAGGCAAGGTTGGACGTGGTGCTTAGGGACATGGTCTAGTGGGTGACACTGGTGGTAGGGGGATGGTTGGACCAGGTGATCTTGGAGGGCTTTTCCAACCTTAACAGTTCTGTGAGTTTGTTTCCCTGTTCAGACCAAGGCAATGACAAGGCCTTCATCGTGACGTGTAACTAATGTTTGTCCTCCTGCAGCTCAAGTGCGTTAAGGTCTACCCTAAGAGACCCTCTGTGTAGGAAAAGGTCTGTGCTATGTTGTGGTGCAGTTCTGGGTGTTTTCCCCAAACTTTCTGACATATCAGCAAGGTGTTGAAATTAAACTGGCAAACAAACGTGCCACTGGGACCTGGCAGGCGCTGGAGTCACTGCTTCTAGCTGAAGCAGCAGGCTTCCTTTGGGGCTGAAATCAAGCTAATTAACAGCCTGGCTAATTGCTGCTTCTCTTTTCAAGTCAGGCTGTTATCATGGGGAGCGAGGCTTTGCAGTGTGACTTTCTGCTTTAGGTTGTGAGCACTCAGGAGGAGGCTGTATTTAAGTGCCTGCTCCTTTCTGCCCTGTGGTAAGGGGTTTGGTGTGAGAAGCTGTCCCGGTGTTTGTCCTACAAGCATCAGCTGTGCGTGTTTTAATAGTGGTACTAACCTTTCAACTCTGAACAGGAGCAGAAGAAGCTGCTTATCGAGCTGCTTTCTGTTCTCAAGCAAAAAGGGAAATAGCAGGACAGAAATTGCGACATGCCTGCTGGAAGTCTTCTGCTTCACCTTGTAGCTGGCTGGACTTGAGGCAGGTTAAATCATGGTATTCCTCATGGAAATAGAGCTAACATCTAATGATCCTGACTCCTAACCTGTTACGGAGCATGAAACATCACTTTCACTGGCACATCAGCCTTTTTTTATTGTTGATCTCAGTTTTGCCCTCCTGAGGATATGGAGGGGACCAGCAGTGCTAGCGAGGAGGCAGTGTGGCCGAGACACAAATTCTGCCTGATGACAGAGATTCAGGGCCCGCATGTGGGCTCTGACCTGGTCTGAACACCTGATGCATCCTTAATGAATGCTTAGTAGCTTACAGTAAAAATTATCTATTGTTAACTGCCCCTTCTGGGTTGCTTAGGGTACACATAACCACGTGCAAAGAGACTCTGCAAACAAGGTTTATTATTATTACTGTTACTATTTTGGCAAGCACACAAAAGATAGCTAAGATGGAATGACCTGTGAGCCTGAGTGTGCTTGCACTTCGATAAGACACTTAAGGAATTTTGGCTGGATGGGCAGCCATCAGCTGGGAGGAAAAGGGCTGGTATGTGCTGCTCCCTGAAATAACTCCCCCATGCCATCGTCCACCAGCAAACTGACTTAGTGCTTGTTTTTTTTTCTCTTTAAGATGTTAGAGCTTTCTGTGTTGACTTTTTTTTCCCCTTTTGAATCTGAGCTACTGACGATCCTACTTCTGTCTGTAACTACCTTTTTTATCTTGCGTGGTCCACGCTGTAGCTTTTCTTACAGCTCTCAGCTTCGCTGTTTCCTCATTGGTTTCACTCAAGGTTATGCAGCTGGACCTTGAATCCTTGAAACAGCTGAACCCTGCTGGGGGGTGTGTGGGAGGAGAAAGCATAGCCATGTCTGTCCTGTAACCTGTCTTTCTGGAAAATGAGACCAGCTTGTAGTTTGAAATGCTAAACCTGCAGAGAGAAATTGTTCAAAACACTGCAAAAATGATGGGGCTTTCCTTCCTAAGTGGAGAATGTTAAAGCTTTCCTCTGACAACCAGTTGAACTGCACTCTTCTACGATAAAATCGTAACTTGAGACTTGAGGCCAAATCCCTAACGCTGGTTATAGAGATGCAGCACTGCTGGTGTGTGGTATGAAAAAAGTTGTCTGATGCATCACCAGAAAGATGTTTTTGCTTTAAATTCTGGTTGTATCTGGTGAACTCCAGTGCGAGTTTATTGCAGACATGTTAGTGCATATATAAATAAGGCTCTTGTATTAATGTCACGCAAAGCCTTTTGTTCATTCTGTCATTAATCTTGTTTACCAAATCAAGTTACTTAGGTAAAGAAAATGTTTGTTTTAGACTTGTTTTCACTCTCTTCATTTCAAAACTCTTCTACATTGACAGTTGTTGACTTAGCAAAGTGGCTTCCTGTATGGGGACCGTTGTACTCAAGTTGTGTGTAACTCACCTGCAATCTGTATTAGGAATCAGTAGTGCCTGTAAACTCTAGATGGAGTGAATAGATTTAGTGGAAGTACTGACGCTTTCAGCAGTATGTGGTTTTTGGTGTGAGAAAGCCTAGGAGAGGTCCTGGAAACCATGCTTATACTGCTAGGAGAAAGTTTGGGGCATTTGTTATGTTCTGCTACTGTCTGGGCAGAGAGCAACCTGCGGATCTGAAGTAGGTTATCAGGAAAAATAAAGTTAATTATTGCTTAATGTATTGGCAAGAATCAATATGAGGAACAGATGGGCATGTTGACTAAACTGGAACCCAACGTCTGCAAAGAAAATCAGTGGTTTAGGAAGCTGATAGAAATTGGAGTCTGCAAGGACCTTGAGAAATAGGGTCTGGTGTGTTTCAGCTGCCCACCGTGCTGCAGTTTGTGGTGCCTGGGTAAAAGCTTTGCATTTTGCTTGCTGTTTATGGCACTGCTTGAGAAACCTGGCCCTCTCACCATCTTTTCTTGTTTCTGGTTGCTCATCTTACATTCTGACTCTGGTGACTATGTGGGTACTGCAGAGCACTTAATCCACTCGAGTCGAACTATTTTCTTAGTGGAGAAAATGTAAAAGACGACCTGCGGCCTCAATGGAGGAACAAAATAGTTCTTGCTGAACTTAAGGTTGCTCTAGACAGACAGAAAAGCTGATCAGCGGGTCACATGTTCCAAACCTGTAGAATTTCACGAGTAAATTAAATCTTTTTGGTTGTAGTATCTCATGAAAAAGGAAATCTTATGGTTGGTAAACCACCTATTCCTCATGTTAGTGACATACAGAGGTTTCTTACCTTAAGGAAAAGCTGGAAATGTACAAGCTCATCAGGTCTTTCGTGGCTGGAGCTTTGTCTCTTACAGAACTGCAGCAAAACTGAACCTGAATCTGCTGCTGCTGCCTCAGCTGGATGAGCAGAGTCACAGATTTTGTAGTATCCTTTATTTTTAAATAAAGCACAAAAAAACTGCTCAAAGTCCCATAGCAAACATAAATCATCACCGTGGCCTCTAGCTGGTGATGCTCAGTATCTTAACAGCAGATCCAGTGCACGTGCATGTTTTGTTCTTGCACTTGAAAAGCACAATTAAGTGGCATATACTTTTTTTTTTTTACTTGCCTTCTGCTCATTTGGGAGGAAGATTGATGTTGCCTCGAGTCTAGCTATGCGCAAGAAAAATGCAGTGGGAAGTTCTCAGATCAGAAGAACAATTTTTGTAAGGTCAATGATTTCCACAGACTATTACTTTTCGATAGTATATTTAATCTGTTAAGAACTAATAGTCGTTGTCGAATTGAGACAATTTTCAATAGAAAAATAAAAACCATTACTGCTGAAAAAGAGCATTCGTCTTTACACAGAATTTCTTATATGTAGATAGTGGGTACTTTAACTCATTTGTAGATTTATTTCCTATAAATTTGTTCCTACCGATCTTAAATCTGTTAAGTTTCTTATTGTGAATGCTTCTTGATCTTTTTTTTCCTGTTATTTTCTACCTGTAATCATAAGCATACCTGAGAGTCTTTCTCATACCATCTAGGTAACTGTGTATATTAAAATGTGGTGGCTGAGACTTTGCTTTTGTGTGTTCCTGTTGATAAAACAAGGCTTTAGTGTGACATCCCATTTAATTAAAGTACCTGTCTCTATTTGTGTACTTCTCATCTCTGCTTCTCTTTTATGCAACATCATCAGAAGTCTCTATTCCAGGCCACTGTTGTAGGCCATGAAAACTGTTACCAGTCCTGGTAGAATAATAAACATCTCTAATTCTGCACACTAGAAGTGAGACTTCCTGTTGCCATCTCCTCCTCTCATCTGTTGTAGCACTGGAGACCATCTTCAGGTGGAGAAGTGAAGTTATTTCTGTTGGTGCCTTTACCTTCCAGCAACATCTGGAAAGCAGAGAGGCAATGATCCCTTTGCCCAGTAATTCAGTTTGAGCCTTTTAAGCCCATCTTCCAGGTTGTTTTCACTAGATTTAGGCGAACTGATGATTTGCTAAAAAAAAAAAAAAAGATTAATAGTAACTGCAGAATAAGAAATATTGGAAGACTTTTTGTAAAGCTTCAGTTTTTTTTTCCTGTGGAAAACTAGATTAATTTAATGCGACTGACCTATATTGCCCGAATATTATAGCATTGATTTCCCCAGAATCCTTAAAAGCAAACAAATAATTCCTATATGAACTGTTGAGTGCTAAATAATCTTTGAGTTAGTGATTAATAGATTCT
The DNA here is from genome assembly GCF_011077185.1 of Oxyura jamaicensis. Lineage (NCBI taxonomy): Eukaryota > Metazoa > Chordata > Aves > Anseriformes > Anatidae > Oxyura > Oxyura jamaicensis. Next base: position 175,814,139 of record NC_048893.1, read on the forward strand.
GATGTATGATGAGTTGAAATGAGGTTACTAGAAGTTACCTTATTTGAACTGACTGGCAGTCAAGAACAAACATTGAGTCATTGTCCTGCCTGTCTTCTGTAGTGGAGCTGTATCAACAAAGAGCTTAAGTCAGACTAGTCAATAAGAAAACCCTCAGAATTGAGTTTCTGGCTGTGAATTTGCCTTTTATACATTCCTATGCCTTCAAGTAAGTCTATCTGGGATGAATTGTCTGGCTTTAACTGTAAACAAACCATTTATCTGTGTCATGGGATTGGCTCCTCTAAAGGTATGCCATTGGTGAAGTACGTGAACTGAGTGATGTGGCTGCGGTTTGTTCCATGGTTTTATTTAGTTTGTATAGGAAGTCACTTGAAGGACATTTGTATGCTCTGGGAGGGAAGGAATATGGAAAGGAGATCACTCAGCAGTAGGATGTAATGGGAAGACCTCCTCTTACCTCGTCTCCCCCTCTTCTGCTCCCATGATGTGTATACGTAGCCTGGAGGTCTTGCTTCTTTTCCTGTTCTCCATCACTTGGATGATGTTAAAGAGGTTGGCGTGCTCAGGTACTGCTCAACTTTCTTTGCTAGTAGAAAAATACTCATAATCTATCAGTTTCTTCTGGGTTCTGTGGAATTTTTGTTCAACATCCTCTGTCTGGTTGAGGAGCAGATGTCTAAAACAACCTGTAACATCAGCAATGGATACGGGGATCGGTCCAGATAACTAGAAGTTGCCTCACCGTAATAGTTTGAATCTAGTGGATTGAAAGGCTGCCATCTTGTTTAGTGATAGAAATAAATGAATTCTTCTCATCAAACCAGTATGGTTTGGGGTGAGTTTAAAGGTTGTTACTGCAAAACCAGACCTTGCTCTTACCAGCTAAACCATTGCTATAGCCTTCAAGCTTTCATCCTCCCTGTGTAGAGCTGAGCCTTCTAAAAGAGCTAACCTTGTTTGTGTAGGCAACAAACTAGGAAAAAGGGCACTGCTTCCTAGCATTCAGTCCTCCTGACTTACAAGACCCTGTATTTACGGAGCAGGTCTAAATTTGCAGGAGCATAAAGTGAGGAGGACTTCCTTATTAAATAAGATCAACATTGGTTGTGTTGTCCTCAGGAAGTGAATAGTCATCCTTCTTAGTAGCTAACTAGGTAACTTCAAAGTTAAAGATTTTTTCAATGGGTCACGGACACTAATGCAGGAGAAACCATCCCCATCCTATAGGATGCTGTTTGGTTTTATGTTTTGTGGCTTGTACCTCTTTAGCAAAGGAGTGTTGTAGTTGTCTGAGACTGTGGCAGTGCATTTCTTAACAAAGTCTTTGTTCTGTGCAAAATCTCCTCAAGGATCCCCACATTTTTTTTGCCTCATCTGTAGGTTGCTAGTGGTACACAATGGTAGGCGAAGTGTCTAAAAGATGAAGGCTTCCAATAAGCAAAAAGACAATGGCTAATTGATAATAATGTGTATTCCTTTAAGTATCATCAGATGCATCTCAGTCTGCTAGGACCTTCTTATACAACAGAATTATTTTTGAAAGGTGTCACAATTCATAGAAAAATTCAAATAGGAATGTAGGAAGAAAGTAACTTAACTGACAATTACCACATTGTAGAAGGTGTCTGGTTAGTTAGCATTCAGATCTGGACTACCTCAATTACTGCATACAGTTTTGGGCATCACAGTATAAGAAGGACATAAAACTATTAGGCTCCAAAGGAGGGCTAAAAGATGGTGAAGGGTATGGAGGGCAAGGTGTATGAGGAGGGGCTGAAGCCCCTTGGTTTGTCCAGCCCAGAGCAGGCTGAGGGGAGGCCTCATGGCGGCCTGCAGCTCCCTCACGAGGGGAGCGGAGGGGCAGGCGCTGAGCTCTGCTCTCTGGGGACAGCGACAGGACCCGAGGGAACGGCATGGAGCTGGGACAGGGGAGGGTCAGGCTGGGGGTTAGGGAAAGGTTCTGCACCCAGAGGGTGGTTGGGCACTGGGACAGGCTCCCCAGGTCATGGCAGTGAGCCTGATGCAGTTCAGTAAGTGTCTGGACAGCACTCCCACATACATGGCTTGATTTTTGGGTGGTCCTGTGTGGAGCCAGGAGTTGGACTTGATTTTTGTGGGTTCCTTCCAGCTTGGGATATTCTAAGACTGTAATTCTTAGCTAATCTATTCTACCAACAAATGAAATTTTTCATGCTTTGGAGGAGGCCCTAGCCAGTCTTCACAAATGTATAAATGCTGGTCCCAAAAAAGTAGCCATTGAAGACCTGTTAGCAATGTTAGTGAAATTGTTATTGTGTTGTTTGTGGACACAACAAGGTATTAGTGATGGTTAAAGTGATGAAGAAGTAGGGCCAGAGGTGGTTTCTTCACTTCCAGACTGAGTTTTGTGAACTGACTTGTGTTGGGACTGCTTGGGGTTAGCCCCCTTTAGGAAGAAACAGCTGGACAGCCATGTTAGTGCCTTGTTGGTTTTTCCTCTGGGTGCCATCCGGTGCTCTCATCGCCTCAGTGTGTGACCGATGAGTGAGGGAGAGGTCTGTTAGAGGTGGCTGAGAGATACTTTGCACCCTGCCAGAGGAAACTGGTGGGGTCGATGTTACATCCAGTGAGGATGTGGAGGGACATCAAAGGTACAGAGGCTTTTGGGGTAGTTCTGGAAGACCACGTAGGGTAGAGGGAGCCAGATCTGGTGTGATCCTATCCTTGCTGCCTTTTGATTTGGATGTATTTGCTAGATTGAACTGGTCCCTGTGGTTCCCAGAGGTACTGTTTGGGAGACAGCTAGCTGGGGAGGTGGGGAAGGAGAAATTAAAATAGGGAAGGGAGTGGGCTAAAACTAAGCAGTGCAGAGTTGTAGGATAAAGCTCATGAGTATTTCCCTGTCTCTATAATTATTTTGTTTCTCATGTCTGCCTTCTTTCTAGGACAAATCATTCTTTCCTCATTCCTTAACCTCCTGTGTCTTGTTATGGTAAAATGTAGTTTTTGTCCATAACAATGCAAGTGCAACTGAATGCTGAGGTATGGGTAGGGAGAGGGATGTGTGCGTCCCTCAGGTAATCCCAAGTAGGAAATAGTTTCTGTTTTCAATTTTTTTAAATGTACATTAAAATAGGTTTCTGCTTTTTATAAACTTTCAGTGGAACCACAGCCTTTATTTTGAAGCTTAGCTGAATTACGGATACAGGTAAAATTCATTTTGTACTGTGCAGTGAGAATTGGAGTAGTTGGTCTGTCACCTGCAATATAAAACTCTTGCTAGTTTTCACTTATCAAATAACTGGCTATCATAGATGAATGTCTGCTTGAAGGTCTCTTGTTTTACTTTTTCTAACCTACTGTGAACAAATTCATGTTCTCTATATACCACCCACTTGTGTTACATAATACACATAAAACCTGTTTTCTCTTTCTCTGAAAGGCTTATGACAAAAAGAAAAAGGAAACATGGGGAGTCTGTATCTTTATTGTAGCAATTGATCTGGATGAAATGACATTCACTTTCACAGAGCTTCTGAAAAGTATAAGCATAAGGTAAGTTTTCATGAATTTAGGTTTTAATCAGTAGGAGTCTTTGTGTAACAGGCTTGTTGATTTTAAAATGAAGGTTACTTATGGCAGTTATTGTGTATCCCAGTAAACTAGGAGTCTTATCTTATTTTAGTTGAGGGAACAGTGGCATTTGTTTGCTTCAACTGAGATTGGCTTATGATTGTATCACAATTTTGACTCTTGTCCTTGATAAATTAGTTTTAATTGATTTAACTTGGTATAAATCATGCTTGATATTTTCCTTTCTCTATATAAAGATTTTTCTGTAAAACCTTTCCATTAACATCAGGCTCATGCTAAGTCAAAAAGTGGAAAAAAAAGTTAGTGTTCGAATCGTTTGTGAGCATGCTGCTAACTTTCTGATGCTTTAATGCTGTTTTAATCTTTTTACCTTTCTACATGCTTTTGGCTGGGAAACTGTTACTATATTTTTACATTCACTAAACTCGTATTAGAGAAATGAGGATTACAGTATATCTATTCTTAATGTAAATTTAACTGGCAAGAGCAATAGGTGCACCCTTGTGTTGAGTCTGAAGGAGTAGGATTCCAGTGCTTTCTGCCTAATAACCCTGCCGTGTGTGGGTGAGCAGAGCATTCCGATGTTCTCAGGCACTGCATCATCCCCTGGTGCTTGTCAGCAGCTTAGCGCATTGCTGCGGTTTTATCACGGCTGAAGCCTCACCACAAATGTGTGGGAGATGGGCATTTGGTAGGAGATCGTACCAATTGTATTTGTATCCCATCTTTGTTAGCCGAGGGAGTGAATTTGCAAGCTTTTTTTTTGGGGGGGGGGGATTAACATCTTTAAACCATGTTGCAAAAATGGGGATACACAGCAGGGGTTAGGCATCCTGCTGCAGGGGAGTCAAGATTCCTACTCTCCTTGTACGCAGCACTGGGGATGCTAAGGAGGCTAAGGCAGGATGTGGAGCACATCAGGTTGGTAATTCCAGATTTGGGCCAGAATTTTCTTTTCCTGGAAGTCATCAGTTACGGTTAAGTTTCTCCATGCCTCTTCTCATACGATCTCACAGAACAGTGATCAGGTCCAATGTTCCAACTTAATCTGTTCAGTTTTGACTGACTTGAAACTACTCGGATGAAATCTAATCACATTTGTGCAGTGATGTTCATTATGTTCTACCCAAGTACAGAACGCATTCACCTGACTAACTTACACTGCGAACTTAAAAACACTTTTTCCCTCTGGGCTTCAAAGAATAAGCTATTATTCTATTTGCTTTTAGCCATACTCAATTGCTTGCTAGTTCTGGGCTTTTCAGCAGCTATAAGGTCAATCTGGCAGAGATTTCTACCAGTCATCTTGCCCTCTGGAGCCACACAAATCTATCTGAAAGTTTTTCTTCTTCAGTACACGGTAAAAGGATTCCTAAATGAATTTGTTTTTATTACAGAGCAAACAAAATTCTCAAAAGACTGTTCCGATAAAGAATCGAAATGTTTGATAGCTTCCTCCACCTTAATGTTCAGCCATTTTTTGGTTTAAAAAAAAATGCTTGCTGGAAGACTTGAAGTTCTATATAATTCAATGTATTCATCTGTTTTAATTTCTAGGTCTGTCTTTAGCAAGGATGAAGCCATGGTTTATGTTCTTAGAGTAGTAAGAACAACTTTAAAGTAGAATGTTTAGGTAGAACAGAAGAGTCAATATGTCATTGTTGGGTATTTGTGGTTTTACTGGCACAGTAAGGAAGAAAGATGTACCTAGTTAGCAAATTTGGACTACCAAATGTATCTGTACTAGCCAAGAAGATTCTTTCTGTAGTAGAACCTGTGTCAGAACAGACTTGTGGTACTTAGCTGAACAGTGTTTCTAAATCTAGAAAATGTCAAGGTGGTATATGGAGCTCCAGGTAAACAAGCTGTCTCTTCCAAAGCAAGGTTTTCAGTCACTGCTAGTTCTAGTAAGAATATGTTGAAGTCTAGTGAAGCAAGGCAATGATTTTTGGTGTTTTTTTAAGAGCTATTTCAGAATAGTCATTCTCAGAGTTGTAATAATCTCTCATCTTTTTCAGTGTGTGCACATTTTTTCAGTTTCTCAAAGAAGTGGATGTTAACATGGATACTGTAAGCACTAAAGTTGATAGCACTGTATCAAGGCTGAAAAAGAAATATGATGTCTTACTTGCACTATATCACAAGTTTGAAAGGTAGTGTACATTTTCCACTTTGAAATAATTCTTTACAGCTGTCAGTGTTTAGGTATTCCTATTTTTCATATTGTGTATTAGAAGTGCTCATTTAAACTGTGTGCTAATATTTACAGATCACTTAAATGGAACTGTTTACATGCACTGAATAAACACATCTTATATTCTACTCCATAACTATTCCAAAGCTCTGTTGAACATTCCCATTGTTGCAGTAAGCAACAGTAAGAATAGCATGACAAATGATTGGTAGTCCCTTTGTGAAGACTTTCACAAATGTAAGAGGGATTGTTTTACCATCTAATAGTTTTTATTTAATGGAGTTTCCATTTCTCTGCTGTCCTACCCCCCAGTTCCCGATTTAAGTGTTTGTTTCTAAGGAGCTCTGGAAAGAAAAAGCACAAATAAGATTGTTTCTGTGTCCCAGATCTGGAACTGAAGGCCGTTTGTTCCAGAGTCTCAGGGTGTTGCAGAGACTGCTCTAACAGCAGTTCTCAACTGTGATCAAGATAAACCTTCCTGAGTGGTTTAGCTGACCATACGGTCAAAATCAAGGAGTATTCCCATTTTTTATGGGATAGATTGAATTCAGTTATGGCAGCATGCGAAGAGCTTTCTGTGTGTCACTTAAAATTCAGGAGATTCTCAAGTGGATGCCTTTTGGTCCAGTAATTCCAAGTTGGTAAGTTGCCACTCGGCTTTAACCTGAAGACACAGATATAGCATCAAGACAAAAATGTAATTTAATTTTCTTCTTCTCAGAGTCTGTTAACATTAGCTTGAGTAATGTATATATTACAATATTTTTACAAAGTTTATAGTTGCTTTAAAGCTTCGAAGTTCTAGGTGGGTTGTTAATGTTTAGTTTTCACTTACTGCAAGTCTTTCCTGAGCTGTAAAAGCATCATTGCATATTTACACAGGCACACTGTTTTTTGTGTCACTCCCCTAGTTCTTTCTTCACTTGCTTACTGTTTCAAACCTTTTTGTCCAGTGTATCACCGAGGGAAGGGATTAAGAGGCAAATTGTGCACGCATATTAAAATATAGCCAAACTTATGTATGCAGAATTTGAACTTAGGTTTAAAAAGCTTTGTTTTTAGCAAATTCCTTTTTTCCTTGTTTTTACACTGCTACAGTTGAATTGCAGTAACTTTTTTCAGCCAGAAGGATTTGCTTTGTTTTTGTATAAACTGAATTTATCTTGATGACATGTGTCTAAAATAATTGTGAAGAAACGTCAGGCATTGTGAGGCTTGCAATGACATTGCAGAAAGAGTAAAGGTTGGAAAATATCTTCTGTGGAGTAGTCTGTACAGCTGTGGCATCTGCTTTGTTGTGTTTTACAAGCTACTGAATAACAGTATACGTAAAAATACTGTTTTCTGGAAGAAAATAGTAAAAACTTTATTGTACCAAATTAAGATTGTTTGCTATTTAAACTTTGACATAAGCACTTCAGCAATAGCATTATTTCAGCTCTGGCAGGGCTTGAGTTGGTCTGATAATATTATTTCTATAATAATATCAGAATAGTCAGAATTATTAAAATTTACAATAATGTTTAGAGAACTAGCATATTTGTTTTACTGTATTGAAGTCAAAGATACTGCATAGTTTCAGGGAAATGTTAAAAATAAAAATTTATTTCTATTTTCTAGGACTTGTGGCCTTATTTATCTGGAACAACCCAGTAGTGAGTAAGTTTGACTTTCCAAATTGTGTTTGTCAAGACAAGATGTTGGTGTTTGTCTTTTAACCCATTAAGATTGACCTAAGTCATAGTATGTCGTGTGTTTAATTCAGATTTAGTGGGGACTTTTGAATTTCAGTGAGAGATGATGAAAGCTGCAGAAGTGATATATGTGTAAATTTTGATCACTTCCTCCATGAAGGATCTCCACCCAATGGCGGGTGTCTCGGCCTGGTGGAAACGAACATTTGGAGAGTGAGCTTCCTAATCATAGCAACAAATGAATGGATGAAAAGATGCCTTAGCAACTCCCAAATGAGATTGAGTTCATGCTGTGACTGGAGAATAGGGCATTAGTCAAAGGCACAAGAGAGAAAACAGCTCGTAACAGTTAAGTGAATTATCCATATTCACTTTCTTTTCCAAGGATGGTACAGATGTTTCCTGATTCTTGAATGGCTTTACGGAAGACTTACTTTTTTCACATGTAGTATTAATTGCATAGGGAATGTAATAATTAATAAGCTTAACTATATGGGAAATGTTGCATGCTGTTTAAATTCTTCCATAGACTGAAGCATGTTTTCAGAAATTGGAGTTCTACGGAACTGTTAATGTGGAATCTTTATTTTTCTGTCTATTTACAGGATTTCTGCTGAACTCAGTTCTGTATTAGTCCTAAAAAATTACTGGATTACTTTTTTGCTGGCAAAAGGTGAGTTTTGATCAACAATATTCATCAGAATAACTGTTAAAGTGAGTTTATGGGTTTGATTTTACACCTCCAAAATGAGAATAGCATCCTTTTCACAAATAGCTGCAGCACAGTTCCAGTGTTCTGACTGCATGGCTTTGTAACTACTCAGTAATATTTCTTTCTATGCAGTTGGGCTATTCTTTTAGCTGGTATTGCTTCCAGTTCATAAATAATATTATGTAAAGCTTTTAAAGAGACTTTTTACTTGGAAGGTTGGTATTTTGTATTTGAGTCCATTCTGAGATGCTTTATTACAGTCTGCCAGTATCTTAGTAATGACTGACTACCTGAAAAGACTGGCAGATCTTTTTAAACTAAAGTCCCTGAAATTAGGTCCTTTGAATGCTACAATTCTTCCTAGAAAAGGCTGAAATCCCAGTTAAAGCTGAGTAACAAAACAATTAAGGTAGTACAAGAAGTCCTGTCTCATTGTACTGTTCCTACAAAAAGGAATGCATCATGTGTCTTAGCAGCTGCCTCCTCCGGATCTGTGTTTCTTCAGCAAAGTGTACACATCTCTGCTATTGAAATTGGTTAGAAAATAAATACAAGATCTGTACATGTCAATAGCACACAAGTAGTGTCTATAGCTGTTCTGAATTGCTGTCAGCTCTCCAGACACTTTGCGGAGACACCTGAAATCTTGGAATGACTCTGCAGATATTTTCTGGCATGTGAATCCTAAGTTGGGAACAGCTGGGATAATGTCATTTTTAAAGTACTCTTCATGCTAATATTTTATAACTGGCAAGTCACTCCATATACAATGGGCAGGCCAGGCATACGGTAAGCATGTTTTGAATTTCTCTTCACTATGTATTGGGAACTCACGCTTTTTGAATACTTAGCAGCTTTCTCGAAGTTTTGAGACCACAAAAAAGTGAAGAAGAACTGTGTAGAAATAAGAAGTACGTGTGGGTAAAATAGTCTATGCAATTACTCCACTGTGGTAAAACTTGTACGTGAATTATACATTTTTATGCATGCTTTCTCCAGGAAAAACAAACCTCTTAAGAACCATGAGCTTTAAAGAACACAGGCATCCTGCACAATGTTTTCACTGCTAAATGTAGTGTATTTTATTTAATAAACTTCCACATCTTTATTTTTTCCAAAAATGACTTTTAAAATTAAGTTGTCTTTACCTTTTAATGTCTGCAGGTAAAGTGTTGCAAATGGAAGATGACCTGGTGATTTCTTTCCAGTTGTTGCTGTGTGTCTTAGATTATTTTATCAAACTGTCACCTCCTGCTATGCTCAAGGAACCATACAGTAAGGATTTCAGGTTTTTGTTAACAAATTTACTTTCTACTTAGTTAACTTTCCACTAGTCTTTATAACATTCACAATTAGTGTAACAAAATTTCTTAGCCTTATTAAAATGCATTTCTAAATATTTTTGTTCAATGTAGATGCTAATGAACTTGAATTAAATTATTTTAATGTAGCAGTGTATTTAATATTTTGATTTTTCTATTCCTGCCATCCATTTGCCATGCCCTCTGCCCATTCCAGTTGTTTAGAAGCCTGCAAGAAGAGTAGACTTAGTTTGGTAAAATAATGTGGGTAGATGATGATTGAGTATTATTTAGGTTTGCTTTGAATTGAAGGTGGTGCTTTGACTCTCAATTAATTGATTTATAGCAGTATGATGACAACTGAAGTGTGCAAGATACAGGACTACACAAACATTAAAAAGGAATAAACGGTGGATAAATTGCTTTCAGTGGTAGCTCAAAATAAAATAGAGGAAAAATGTAGACTTTTTATTACATCTGTGTTGTATTAGCAGGTGATTCTTCCTTATTTTAAGCAAAAATATAATGGGTCTTACCAATAGAAACTTGTGTTCAGCAAAATTTTTTGTATATTCAATTTCTCTATGTAGAGCCTTGGAAACATCCCTCAAGTAAGAGAAAGGAAGCATTTACTTGTAACTTTGAAAGATAGACTTCTGTTTTTCTTTGAATATTTTTTCTTCCACAAGCTATAGAATTGGTACACTAAGTATTTGGAGTTGCAGTATGTAGAAAAGTTTTGGATACTACACAGGTATATCCCTTGTTGGATTTGGATGAAGTAGTGGAATTCATAGCCTGAACCTACTCGTGCTTCTGCTGTTTTACAACTAAATATCCTTAGTGAAAGAAACTATGAAGATCAGCAAGTCCTTATTAAAAGATAGGATGTGTAGTGTTGAACAGAAACGTTGCCACTTCTGCCTAAATTGCAAATATGGGTATCAATTGTCGTTAAGTGTAAAGCATTATTCTGACTTGGGCTGTGTGATAGATAAAGGTACTGCTCAAGCTGTCACTCGGTGCTTCACTCTTTTAGCAAATAAAGTATTATTCAAGTCTTTGTGACCAAGAGACTTCACATGTTTAAACGATGTCGTCATAGAATATCCTGAGACAGAAGGGACCCACAAAGATCATCGAGTCCAACTCCTGGGTCTGCACAGGACTGCCCAAAAATCAGGCCTTTCATCTGAGCTTTATGATACTGGCTAAGGGTTGAGGGGATTAAGATGCAACCACCAGAGCAGTGTCATTTGTCACATTTTCTCATAGAACAGTTATCAAATGTGAATGAAGGTACAAATGAGAACATCATTTGATTGGAGAACACTTAGCTGTATTAACATGTTCTTAATGTAATTCAAATATTTCAAGCTGACAGTATTGGGGCTGTCTGCTTTGAGCTTAAAACAAGATGTTTTAACCTCATTTTAGTTAAGGTTTTTGATGTCTTCAAGGTGAACTTGTTTTTTCATGCTTGTTTGACTGGGATATTTGGGGAAAGGAAGAATTCTCTGTAGAACCATACTCCAGGTCCCCACCAGCACTTACATCCTGTGTGACTTCATTAACCTTCAGAAGTGTCAAGTCACTCTTTCAGCTCATCATTTCACACTTTTATAAAAATAGAAAAAATAGTACTCATCTGTGAAAAGACAAGGCTCTCCTAGCCTTACTACTTAATCTGTGCTGCTTACCTAAAAAAAAGTGCTATTAAATTGTGTTGAATAGTGTTTTAAAAACCGTGTCCAAATACTGATATGGTATTTTAAAAATTGGTTTTCCTTTTCTATAGATTTTCTGTAATGAAACTTTCTTACCCAGCTGAACAGATGAAAAGGGAAGATAATTAAGTGCCTGAAAAGTCATATAAATAATTAAATCTCTGAAGTTGTTTTTTTTCTTAAGGTGGCTCTAACCTTGTAATGGTTCTGTGCCTGTCTTTCCAGAGTCTGCTGTGACAGCAGCGACTGTGAATGGTTCAACTCGAACTCCAAGAAGAGGTCAGAACAGGAGTACACGCACTTCAAAACAAGTTGATACTGACACAAAAGTTATTGAAATCCTTTGTAAAGAGCACGATTGTAACTTAGATGAGGTACGGTCTGTTTTAATGTATGTTAGATCTTCTGCTAACCCCCCTCTGGAATATGTGTTTGTATAAACAGTCTTTTAAAATATCTATACTTGTGCTTATTTGATTCTTTTAAGCTCTGTAGCAAGGGTATTGTACTGTTCTGCAGTTTCTCTTTTAGGTAGTTCTAAAAAAAAAATAAATAGTCCCATGGTATGGGTGATATCTTTGCCAGGGATATTTAACTGTGAAGAATACAGCATAAAGTTACGTGCTGATCAGGGCATGTAGCATGGGGTTGCAGGGCTACTCTGAAGTGGGGGGCTTAACGGCTGTATCCTACAGTGAAAAAAAAAAAAATGTACACAACTAATGCACAGTTCTCTGTGGGATTTTAAAAGCCCAATTACCCTTTATCTCTCCTGATAAATCTATTCCTATGTAAAAAGGACCATTTTTTGAATATCCAAGCAGATGATGATAGTAGAAGCAGAAGGGGGTTGGAAGGAATGTTTTTCTTTTCCAGTTTAGTCATTTAATGTTCCAGCTGTGGATTATATGCTGCATGGTTACAGGTAGCTGAGTTTTGGATACGTAGGTAACTTTATTTTTGCTTTATTGAAAACAAAAAAGTGTGTTATAAAAATGTCTCCTTTAGTTTCTTGACTTAAACACATGAAAACAGTGTATGTATGGCTGCATGTATATGGTCACTAATGCTAAGCTTTTTCCTTTTTTTAGGTCAAAAATGTGTATTTCACAAGCTTTATTCCTTTCTTGAATTCTATGGGTATTGTAGCTTCAAATGGACTACCAGAGGTAATTGGAATAATTTAAGATCAACAGCAGTGCTTTACTTCATGCTGGATTACTTAAGATTCTCTTTACACATTGATCAAGTTCTGATAGGCTCTTCTGAAATAATCTAGCAAAATGCAGTGTTTTTCAGGAATGTGACTTAACAGGGATTCATTGGATGTCTGTGGCATTTACATTTGAATCTAATAAATGGATTTCCTGAGGTTGAGCTAGTGGTTTTGCTCAAAGCAAAACACGACCAAGTTGAATATCCATAATCTTGGTAATGCCATTCATTTAAGCTATGGTTTAGAATATCAAGACTCTAAAGTCCATCTGTGGCTGCATACAACATACAGTCTTCAATTACATCTCTTAATATAATTGGACATGTATTTAGTCATGTATGAGAAACTTCCACAAGATCAGGCTTAGTCTCACAGCTGGCAGAGTTTGCACTGCTGTCTTTGTAGAATTACTTTCTATCTTACTGAGGCGTAGCCTGGATGCAGCAGAGTAACTCTGTAGAATTGCATGCAAGAGGACTTCTTTCGAAGAAGTTACATCCGTCATTCTTTAAAGAGTAGGTTTAGCCATGTGTCACTGTTAGATAGAGCCCTGTGAAAATGAGCAGTTTGTCAGACTGAAGGTCTGCAGGTATGCCAAGGATACATTCCGTTCAATTTCATAGTAGCTTGGGAGGGGAACAAAATACAAGAGCCACCAAATCTCTTAATCCCTTTCAATATGAATTTCAGGGTCAGTGCAACATTGTGTTCTGTTCCAGTGGTCCGTCTAGATTTTGTATGTGTAGGTGTGTATAGTTTGGAAGCCTTGTATGAACTCCTGACAATGGTCATTATACAGTTTATTCTCAAATTAATGAGGGTTCTCAACCAACTGCACCCATTTAAGCGTAGTATCGGAACAATAGACTAATACTGCTGGAGAAAAATCTGTAAAATAATATTTGAAGAAAAGACCTATCACATGAGTCTTTCTACTGAAACCTGCATGAGATGTGTGTTTAAAAACAAAGCAAAAAGTTACAGGTATATTTCAGATCCTTTTATATAAACTAACTATTGGTCATTCATAACAAAGTTCATCCGTACAATTTCTAATAATATGGGACATTTGAATCGTCTCTTATTTCCATTAAAATACGACAAAAACACCAACATACAAAAAACAACACTGAGCTATCAGTAAACTTTAATGTTGTTTCCAGAACGAAAAACTTTGGGGCTTGCTATTGCTATTTCATTAGTCTTCAATTCCAATGCCTAATGGTCAAGCTTTATGAACTAATGAGTAGATTGATTCAGGTCTCTTATTTCTGGCTGAAGATTTTTTCCCAAATAGCACAGTGCAGCCATTTGGTCTAGGAGCTGCTTTTTTTTTGGTCCTGAAAGAATCTGAAGCTTATAAATGTTAATAGAATACTGAAATACTTCAGACAAAAAATGTGTCAACTATTAAGAAGGTAATGGAAAAATGAAAAGATTAACTTTGTTAATGAAAAATTAAAGGAATGATTAAAGTCTAAAGATAATCTATGGATTTAGTAGTCCTAATCTCAAAGTTATAACCATAAAATTCAGTTTGGTGCAAATTTGGCAAGGATAAAAAGAGAGGATGATGAGCAAAGCTGTGTAAGAGATGGTTGCAGCTTTTGCTTGGGAGAGGTATGGGGTTAACTCGTTTTTGTAGGCACTGATGCCTGTTTTTTCTTGTTGGAATGTGCTGGAGCACAGCATTATTTAGTGTGATTGAGGGCTCAGGGAAGAGATAAATGAGGTGACTGCTTCTGCAGGAGCACAGTGGCAGAGTTGATGTGGAGGCTGGTATCTGACCCTGGAGAAAAGTTTTAGACTTCCAGTTATTGTTAGTCACTCAAACTCTCAAACTTTTAGTGCAAAATGAAGTCTTATCACTGTGGGATCTAATCAACTAAAACTTTTAAAATATTTTTTAAAAAAAGAATGTGGGCTATAAAATAATGGTTTTATTTTTTACAACCAGGCATGTCTCCTAAAAGCTACATCCACACAAAAATTAATGAGTAATAAGAAAACTTCTTAGAACAAAGTTTTAAGCTTTGCATCTTTAAGTTTCCATCTCCAAACAAGCAGAGATGGGGACCTTGTGGATTGTCTCGTAGCTGTTTGAAAGGCACACATCTTATATTTCCTGCACATAAAGACACATTTTTCTATTTTTCTCTGGAAAGATTTAAAAGCCTAGAAACACTAGTTTGATTTGCAGGTGTATGTCTTCCACTCCAGCTATTTTTAGCTCTTTCACAGTATCAAGACCTATATTTCTTCAGAAATGTCTCATGATCTTCAATTGTTTTCCCTTATAAAAGATTACCTTTGTTTGCACATCGGAATAGTAAATTTCCTCTGGGTATGTTTCAGCTGTTTGTATAAGAAGTGACTTTATGAGTTCCAAGGTCATTTTCTTAGAGTTGCTCAGCATTGTATTCAGTTGTGTTCATGAGGTAGTGCTAGCCTGTGTTACTGAGCAAATAGTCAAATCTGTTGCTGTAAAATAAAATTTTTCAATGTTTATTTTTTTGAGGTTGAGGTTCTCTCAAAAGAATACAATGAGCTGTATCTCAAAAACAAAGACATAGATGCAAGATTGTTTCTGGATCATGATGAAACTCTTCAGCCCGATGTCATAGCGTGGTAATGTTTCCTCTTGCTGCTGTTGTACTACAATAGAAAACGTGAGCTTGTTTCCCCGCCCTGCCCTGTATTCTAAGTGGAGATCTCTGTATCCTGTTGATCTCTTCAGCTTGTAGTTCAGCTAAGATATTTCTGGTATCACCAACCTTGCTTTATATTACAGCTTAAGTAATCATAAAACAAGCTGCTACATATCCAGATAAAACAATATGGACTTTGTAACCCAGTTCTTACTCTGTGTAAGTCCCTCCAGTCCAGTGGCAGCTGAGGAATTGCAATGAGTAGGTTGTGTGCTAGTTTATTACATGTGCCTGAGAATGTGTTATGGCTCTGGGGCCAGCTGGGTCCTTGCTGTCAAACGTTTTCCTCAAAGCAGCTGGTGGTATGTATAAGCTGCCTGCTGGGAGTGCTCCTGAGCCCATTCTGACCTCTTGCCTGTACCCAGAAATTAATTATCTGGGGGAATAGTAGTTTGCATGGGACAGAAATACACCACTGACAGTTTAACAGAATAAACAGTTGAGTACCAATGCCTTGGCACACTCCCCACTGCTGCTCAGTAGTATATATCTGATTTTTTTTTAGTCATACTCTAAGATATCAGTGGTTATTGACAATTTACATTTCTATAACTTCAGTTGATGTGTGCTCACTGCATGAGACTGTGACTTCTCCTGTACTAGAAAACTCATTCATTTAGAATTGGATTAAAATGGAGTTGTATGTATTACTGTTGTGGTTTAACCTGGCTGGCAGCTAAACACCACACAGCCGTTTGCTCGCCCTCCCCCCTCCCTCTCTGGGATGGGGGAGAGAAACGGGAAAGTGAAGCCTGTGAGTTGAGATAAAGACAGTTTATTAAGATAGAAAATAATAATAATAATATGTACAAACAAGTGATGCACAATGCAATTGCTCACCACCCGCTGACCGATGCCCAGCCAAACCCTGAGCAGCCGGCCCCCCACCCTGGCTAGCCACCCCTATATATTATTTAGCATGCCGTCAGATGGTATGGAATACCCCTTTGGCCAGTTTGGGTCAGCTGTCCTGGGTCTGTCCCCTCCCAGCTCTTGCTGCACCCCCAGCCTGCCCGCTGGCAGGACAGAGCGAGGAGCTGAAAAGTCCTTGGCATAGTGTAAGCAGTGCTCTGCAGCAATTAAAACATCATGTTATCAGCACTCTTCTCATCCTAATCTAAAACATAGCACCCTACCAGCTACTAGGAGGAAAAATAACTGTCCTAACTGAAACCAGGACAATTACAGAATCCCAGAATGGTTGAGCTTGGAAGGGACCTGTGGAGGCCCCACAGCCTCTCTGGGCAGCCTGGGCCAGTGCTCAGCCGCCCGCCCAGCACAGCAGTGCTGCCTGGTGCTCAGAGGGAGCCTCCTGCCTGCCCCTTGGTGCCCACTGCCCCTGGCCTGGCGCTGGGCACCCCTGAAAAGAGCCTGGCTGCGGCCTCTTTGCCCCCTCCCCGTGGGGATTCACAGCCCTGGGTGAGATCCCCCTGAGCCTCTTCTTTTACAGGCTGAGCAGCTCCAGCTCTCCTGGCCTATCTTTATAGGAGAGGTGCTCCAGTCCCTATTCTAGGTGTACATTTAAACTAAGTTATTACAAATAGAATTCTAGAAAAAAAAAGTCAAGTTGGAAGGGAACTTTGGGGATCATCTAGTCCAACAGCCTACTCACAGACCTCTATCAATATAAATTACATTGTTCTAACAGGTGGAGTAGTTGGAAATCTACATCTTAAAAATGTTCCATATTTTTTTCTGCAGTTAATTTTAATTAAGTTTTTATAGAAAACAATTTTCTGAATTACTTGTGTGCTTCATAAGTCTGTCTTCTATTTCTGTAGCTCACAGTTGGAGAGAACACCACGAAAAAACAATCCGGATGAGGAGTTTAATGTAATACTTCCACAGACACCTGTTCGGTATGAATTTTTCACCTAAACTGTGTTCTTTTGTTTAATGTCCTAGCTTGAAATACTCATCTTTATGGTAGTTGGTTTGCTTTTTTTTTTTTAAAAAAGCAACTGTTTAACCGTTTATAAAATAGATTGTAGTGCTAGCCACTAATGAGTAGTGAGCATGTACTGAAAATGCCAAATGCCCTCAGTTTCTGGTGAAGTTGCTGGAAATCATAGGAAAGCTTTTACTTGTCTAAGAAGAGCATAATATACGTAAAATAGATTACTGTATTTGTTCTTGTGAGAACACAACTTTATACTTTCACACTAGTATTTTTGTCTGCCATATTCCCATCATCAGTCCAAGTCTAGATCTTTGTGGCTTCCTTTCCCGATACAAAACTGTTCATATACACATTTCTTCTCCCATGGTATTTTCTTCTTAGTGTCATCTTTCCAGAAGTGAAGATGAACATCGTGGAGTACCAACCTTTTTTCTTTATATAATATCAAGTGTTTCAGAGCGCCAACGTGTTCTGGTCTATTGGGGAAAATGGAGAGATACGGTAGAAATGTGGTATTAATTGCAGATAGTTCTATCTGCAGTCCAGTGCAGGAAAACTCTAAGCTTGATTTCAGTGAACAAAGAAAATGAGATCTGTATGTACTATTCTCCCTGTGTGCCACATAGTCTTTAGCAAAAGTATAAAGATTTTCCTTGGCAGTGCTTTGAAATTTGTGGGTGCTCAAGAACCAGTCAGCTGTGTCGCCGCAATGTCATGTGCTATGTGGACAAACATATAACTCTTTGCACAGGCAGTTGTTCTGAAGGTGTCAGGTTTAATGAAATTGGAGAGTGAAGTTCGTTTTCCATGCTTGTTATGTAAATGCCTTTCATTTTAGCATTTTGTAGAGGTGGAAACTTGAAGTATTATGTGTAATTATTACTTCCCTTTTCTCAAATGAGTAAAAATTTTTTTTTTTGTTTAAAATGCCTCTACTGTGTCTATATGCTTGTGAAAGAATGGATTGGACTCTGGGCTTGTGCATCCACTGCAAAATCTGCTAAATAGTGTGTGTAGAAACTGTTTTTTAGCTAACTAAGCAGTAAGGTTCTGAAAAGCTTAATGAAAATACTGAATGGAGACGTGCAGCTGAGATCAGATACTGATCAGTGCACAAAAGAACTTTTAATTGCCTGTGTCTGTGAAAAGCTTTATTTGATTGCCTTAATGGTGCCTTTTAGTTTTACACTTCCAATCTTCAACTGCCAGTGATGCTTTTTTTAGTCATAAAGGCAACAGCTTGACTGGTGGTTCCCCAACTAAATGTGTGATATCAGGATCTAGACCATCTATAACTCGAAATGTATTTAACAAGAAGGTCACTGACAACAAATCCTGTTTTTTCCACAGACTGGCAGCTTGTTGCTGCCACTTCTTGGTTATACTGGCATTAAGAAAACAACTGTAAAACTGTGAAATATACTCGATTAAAACTCTTGACGTGGAACTATTATTAATAAGTCCAGGAGTAGCAAGCTTCCACAGTGCTGAAAATATGAAATGTGCTAAAATTTCTCTGAGGAGTACTAGTGAGAGATTCAGATTCTCTCCATCCCGACTTGGGGGCTTCTCTGAGTTTTCCAGAACTGCTGCTGTTTGAGACAGTCCAAGTGGTTTATTCACTAGCAATGATTTTGGCTGCAGCAACTGTTTTTCATAAAGCACAGAGCTGTCACTAGATGGCAGTAAACCTTTGATCACCAATGCAGAGAATAAAGTAGTGTATCATTAACTCTCCTTGTATTAAGTACATCCCCTTACGGGTTATAGTGAAAGTACCAGACTTAGTACATGTAGTCATCTTATGATGTTTTCTTTCTGTAGCTAGATGTTTAGGATCTGGTCTTAAGCCCCCTGAAATTGGTGAGAGTATAATCATTTTCATCAGCGGTTCTGTATCTGGTCCATTACATAAAAATCAGATAAAATCAGTAGGTGAAATAGGTGTAAGTACTAGTTCAGAGCACCATAACTATGGATTGTGTGTTTTCATTCCATTTTTTCAATTGTCTTTAAGCTTTTCATTATCACTTGTAGAATTTCTGGTAGAAGTGCTTTTCCCAAGCCTTCTGAAAAAAATTGATTAAAGAATGTGTCTTTGGACTATACAGTTATAATGACTAGACATCTTTCTTTGCCCACTTATTTTTCGAGGGGTATGAATCAAATTGAGGTTAAACAGTGCAGAAATTCAATAAAATAAATTCAGGAAATAGCTACACCACTGGAGGAATCAGACTTTTTTAGATGTTAAGTGAAAATTCATTACAATGATCTTTCTAAAAGAATAGAAACGTAATGGTATTGCTTAACACAAGTTGAAATAAACCAGTCCACGCAAATACTCATGGATGGTAATGGATACCATGGTTCTGTTTGTATGTGCAAATAATAAAGGCAGAACAATACATCACGTCCCCAAAAGTTGGAAACGTGGACTGTTAGTTGCTAGCGTATGCACATATCTTCTTGTCCTGTATGGCAAGATCTTTATTTTCCCACATACAGATATTTCAGTCACCTCCTGGATATGTGCAGTTTGAGGAAAAAGCTATGCTCTATCTTAGAATAATGATCCTTCTGAAAGTCATGAAAAATGTTTGTCATCAGGATTTCAGTTTTATAAAATAAATTGAAAAATGCCATCTTCAGCAAAATACCCTAACAAGATACTTAACCTGTCAAATAAACAAGATCCTATGCACTTGTCTTAGGATAAATTTTAATTCTTTAAATTATAGCTCTTCTGAAATACTGATGTTACTTTGGTCAACCTGAGTAAGTTAGCTCCTTGTCCTAACTTTTTTTAAAAAAATACATTGGGTATAAATCAATGGATATTGAATATGGTTTTGAATCTGTTTTTTTTGCAAGAATCTTTGAAGCATTATGTATACATCTAGATGGTTTTGATGCCCTTTTTCTCTACTAATTAACTGTAAAAAAAAAAAAGCCGGTAAGATCGTACATGGAGGCATATTTCAATATATCCCACCCACTTCACAAAATGTAATACATATATTTTTGATCTTCTACTTCAGATCTAGGTAATAAATCATTATTCTTCTTTCTAAGGAGATACTACTTAGCTAAGGAGATACCACTTAGAATTCTGAGGAACACTGAAAAATTACTTTAATGTCCGCATCCTCTTCTTCATCCATAACAGTTCAAAAGTTAAGGATCATAAATGCAAAAGTCTTCCAACATAGCTGCAGATACAGGAGGTAGAACTAGGATTTCAGCAAATTACAACCTTCCTATTGGAAATGGAAGAAACTTAATAAACATAACTTTAAGAATCTTTAAGTTTTCATGTGACTTTTTGATTTAGACCCAGGGTGGCAGAAGACCTTCTCATGTTATTACTAATGGGAACATTGGCAGCTCTGCTTCTGAAAAATGTGGCTTTTCTTTTAAACATTTATGTTAAAAAGGCTGTATCATCTTGTGAATGGATATCAAGTGCCACACTTCAGTACATTTTTCTTACACTTGCGATCACAAGACTTGAAACAGAAGTTGTTTTCATTCACCAATTTTGTTTTACTAAAGTCAAATAATTTTTTGTTAGGTATTTGCTTAACTGAATATTTTCATATACAGGGATTGCAATTCCAGCATCTTACTGCTTTTAGAAGTGTTCGTTATTTATTACTTATATCTTCTGATTGCTTACTTATAGGTTGTAATCATTCTAATAATGAGAGAATTAGATAAATCAGGTTATTAGAATTCACAATGATTAACATAGTACAACAGATATTTCCCAGAAGGTTGTTTGATAACTGAGTTGAGAACTGAAATCAAACTTTTTTGTTCACAGAAATGCTGTTCAGTTTCTGGCAGGTGAGTCAACCTCAATGCTTTTTATTTTTTTCCAGAGCTGCAATGAATACAATTCAGCAATTGATGATGATTTTAAACTCAGCAACCGATAAACCATCAGATACCCTTATCACGTATTTCAATGTAAGTGAAGTGGCTTGGTGATATGTTTGTGTATCATCAGTTAGAATTATCACTCAGTTAAAACTTATTCATAGAGATCGGACACGCATGTTCTGGGAACTCTTATTAACACACACTTTAGAAAATGTGCATTTTGATTGGGATGGTTTAAGTGTAATTACTCCTAATTTAGAAAGCATTTCTAATTGATATGTACTGGGAGATCGGAAATACCTCAATCTTTTTGTTACTGCACTAAAGGTTTATGTATCAGATGGAAAAACAAAGGGGTATAAAGAAGACATAGGACGAGAAGAAGGATGTGTTCACAGGATCTCCTGTGTCCTTATTCAGCAATTTAACTGTACTTAAAACTTGAAAGACGTTAGCGTTGTTGGTAGTACTCATTAGTGGTATTACTTGCAGCTTAGTTGCACGTGAAAAATGAAGTTGTAGTTACTGGGAATTGTTGAACATTATGTATATATTGTCTATTGTGTCTTTTTAAATAGTCCACTCTGATTTATGCTGATGACATGATTAAGAGATGTTATGAGGTGGTGCGGGACTCGTTTGATTAAATTGTTAAAATGTTTTTGAAGTAAAATATCCTTTTCTTTCCTTTTCTTCCCCTACCCTCTTTCCTGTCCTCTGCTAGAATTGCACAGTGAACCCTAAAGATAGTATCTTGAAAAGAGTGGAAAGTCTTGGCCACATCTTCAAAAAGAAATTTGCAGAAGCAGTTGGACAGGGATGCGCTGAGATTGGCTCACAGGTAACTAGCATTTTGTTTGAGTATTACTCATCTCAACTCTATTGGCACTAGCTAATGTGAGACCTGACATAATGACTGTCCTCCTCTAGTGAAGATTAATAACGTCAGGAAGCAATAGTACTCTCCTCAACTGGAGGAAGGGACGCATTTTTTTTTCTAATGCTCTGTAAAGGTAATATTTAACAAGTGATTTTCAATATTTAAGGAGCAGTAGGAGCTGGATGGGGGGAGTATGGTAGAAGCGCTTAATGAAGAATGGGAAAATTGCTGGGCAGAATACATGTAGTGAAAGGCGTATTTGCATTCATTAAGGTAACTTAGCCTAAAGCTATGCAAAGTGTGACTTACTTCCTTATAAAATCAGTAGGCCACCTGTGCTGCTTACAAGGAATTTTGGAAAGCAAATACAACCGAGTTTATACTCTGTAGCCTTCTGTCAGCACTGCTTTTTCTCCTGTTAGCCATGAATTGACATAAACATTGATAGATTGGTCTTCGTGTGGTTGAGGTAGTCACAAACCCTGCTAGCCTTTCAGGCCTTTACAGTACTATTGGCAATTGGAGCAGAGGAAAATGAGTTCTTTACAGTATCTCTTCCAAAGAACCAAAACCAACCAACCAAAAAAAGACAAACCAAAACAAAGGGAAAAAAAATAGGAATGTTCTAAATCAATGCAACATGAATCTGCCTGATGCAGTTTTGTTAAGAGCTAATTGTAATGTCTTTTTTTCTTTTAATAGAGATATATACTTGGGGTACGGCTGTATTACAGAGTGATGGAGTCTATGCTCAAGTCGGTAAGTTTAATACTTGTAACTTGGTGTTGCATTTCTGAATTCCAGAAAAAAATCACAAGCTTGATTTATGTATTTCAGGAAGAAGAGCGCCTCTCAGTGCACAATTTCAGGTACGTGCCCATAACTCACTATTATTATCCACTATTTTAGTGTTAAGGCAAGTAGTAATGACTTCTTTTTTTCCCTTAGCAAACTGCTGAACGATAATATCTTCCACACATCTCTTCTGGCATGTGCCCTTGAAGTTGTCATGGCTACGTATGTCAGTAAGTTGAACCTAAAGTGCCATAGAGCATTTTTACTTATCAATAATTTTTGCTATTTATTCCAATACATAAAGTACAGTAAATAGCAAGAAAACTGGCTGCTGAAATTGCCAAACTGGCAATGATTCAATAAACATAAAAAAAGATACAACAGAAGTGAAAGAATGTAGCACTCTTGGTAATACTAATCTGTCTTCCTTGTAGGAACTGCTTCACAAAATGATGGCAGCAGTGCTGAGACAGACTTGTCTTTCCCGTGGATTCTCAATGTATTTGATTTAAAAGCTTTTGACTTCTACAAGGTGATTGAAAGTTTTATTAAAGCGGAGCCAAGCCTAACAAGGGACATGATAAAGCATCTAGAACGCTGTGAACATCGCATAATGGAATCTCTTGCTTGGCAATCTGTAAGTAATGCTTTCAAGCTGTATTTACCCTTGTATAACGTGTATTTAGAAAAACAATCACACAAGTCTATAAAATAAGTTGTGGTCTTGCTGAGATGTTTAGCTCTTGTATTACTACCAAAATAAATTACAAGTTTAGTATTGGCATGTCTTCAGGTTTTGGAAAAAAAAAAAGGTTCTATCAGAGAAAGTGTCAGAGCTTTTCTGACAGTTCTCATTTATGTGATCGTAATCCAACATCTTTTACCAGTCTGCCATGGATATGAAAGGTAATATTCTTAAACACTATCTTGGTGCCAATAGGCAATACAATGCATTCTAGGCTTTTGCATGCATGCTATTGTTTTATCCAGTTTTAAATCCTACTTGACATGGGGGTCTTAGTTCTGCGCCTCTGACGCGGTTGTTAATAGTACTTACAATTCTGATTCACGTTGTACTTGGCACTTCAATTCCTTTGGTATTTTTGAAGGCCATAAAAATCAGGCTGGCAGGTTGGGTTATGCTTCTGAGGCTGAATCTCAGTAAATAGACCACTGTCTCTTTATATTGTGTGTTACTTTTAAACCAAAAATATGCTCTGAATGTGACAAAACAGACTATGAAGACTGCTGATTTTGACCGGAAAGCATAGTGACTGTGTAAGAAGCTGCCTGGTACCTTGTAGTTCTGGGAAGCATAAAAAAACACAGTATGCCATAGCTAATGTGATAACTCTCGTTGTGAAGCAAGTTTGTGTATGCTTTTGTTCTGTGTATGACTTAAGCTTAATAAGCTACCAACTTTCTCATACTGGTGATATTTTACCAGGCTGTGGGGTTGTGCTCCCATGAACAGAGCCTGCATCATTGTGTCGGAGCCACAGGAGCTGCATCTTGGGCTCAGGTTCCTAGCTCAGGAGAAGCATGCTGGCCTCAGCATTATAAGGAAATAATTACCATGCTTCAAGCTGAATCTGGTTGACCTCCTAACGCCAACCAGCGTGTTTTGCTTAATTTCCATTGTCAACAGAGTCAATGGGCAGCTCTCTGAATGTGTCCTGTTATGAAGGTGACCTGTTGCATAAGCAAACCAAGATTTGTGCATTTTGCTTCATGCTCATCACCCCAGCACTGCAAATACCCCAGAATTTCTGGTGCTGTGCTATAGCTGATATACCAGTGTAATATTTCTTCCTCTGTAATGTTTTTGCACATTTGTATAATGACTTAAAGAAATGCATTTGGCCTCTCCACTGCAGTATGAATTTTGTCATATTTAGGCTTTTCTCTGAAAGAGACTGCCTGAAAGCACTTGAAGGCTGAGAGTCTTGTACCAGGGCTTAGAGCAACAGAGAAGATGAAGCAGATTGCTTGTACCATTCTTGAAATGTTTGAAGAGTGTTTCAGAATTTTATCCTTTGCAGGACAAAGAGCAGAAATTGGCCTCTGCCACCTAATGCAAACCAGTTTGTCAGCTTACTGATCAGCAACGAGCCTTTGCCTATGAGTTTCTACCCAAGAACAACATCTAGATAATCTGATCTTGACTTGGGCTCTAAGACTAGAAAATCCAAAGCATTGTGCTTTTAATAATTGTGGGTATAATTGAAGTCTCTTGTTGAATTATAACATCAGCAACAAGCACAAGATTATTGCATGTTTTCTGAATGCCCTATTTGAATGTTTGAGGTGTTTCTTTGATGTACTCAGTTGTTTTTTTTGTTTTTTGAGTTACCAGAGTTGTTTGGCTCTGTTTTGGGGTGGCTTATGCCATTTGTTTCAGTAGTTGCCAGTAGGCGTCTGTGAAATAATATTTCAAAAAGTACTTGCTTTGTTCCCTTCCCACATGTGCTTGGCCTCTATTAAAAAACAGGGCTTAGAAAAGAGCTTGTGGATGGTAGGGGAGGGGATAAATAAAAAGCTACATGCAGTACATGTAGCCAAGTGCCCTTCTACTTTGCTGTCCTCTGTCATATCTCCTCTGGATCTCTAGGAGCTCAAGATTCTCCCCTGGATCTCCAGGAGTTTGGGATGCTCATTCCCCAGTCTCCTGTTGTCCCTCCTTTTTGTTGCTGGCAGGCTCATCACTAGAGGGCACAGCAAGGCTCTCAAAAGCTGGGGGAAGCTGGTGCTGGCATCCAGCTATGGGCTGGTTGCTGCAGGAGTGTGCAGGTATCCTGTGACTTTGCGTTGGTCTCCGTTGCCTCCCTGTAGGATTTCTACAGTTACCTACTTTCCACCCAGCATTGCTGTCCATCCCCATCTTCCTCAGCCATTGTGATTTGAATAAACAGTTTAATTCTTGCAAGTATTCTGTAGCTTAAAGGGAACTAAGATTTTCAGTGTGGTTCAAAGAATACTCTCTACTTTAGCGTTTGTTAGTGCTATGAAGAGTACAAAAAGGTGAGTACCTGAACCCTGTTTGCTGCCCATAAGGGGAAGAGCTGTGAGTTTTAACCAGCCTACACACATCCTACACATACATACTCAACTTTTTGAGTAATCTGGTCTGGTGGAAGGTATGGCAGGGGCTTGGAACTAGACTTTCTTTAAAGTCCCTTCCAACCCAAACCATCCTGTGATTCTGTAACCAGGAGAGTGGTGGCTCAGGGGACCAGAAGGAGTGAAATGTCAGCAGTGTTGACAAAAGGCTCTTCACTGAGAGGATGGTTGGGCACTGGGACAGGCTCCCCAGGGCAGTGGTCATGGCACCGAGCCTGCTGGAGTTCAAGAAGTGTTTGGACAATGCTGTCAGATACATGGTCTGATTTTGGGTGGTCCTGTGCGAAGCCAGGGATTGGACTCGATCCCTGTGGGTCCCTTCCACCTTGGGATATCTGTGGCTCTAATATGGAAAGTGTAACCCTTTAGCCCTAAATGTAACCTCTTTCTCTAACATACTTTATTTTTCTGAAGAAGTGTTGTATTCTGAAGAAGAAAAAAGTGTATCATGCAAAAAAACTAATTTTATATTTTCATCTAGTTGTTACTTTTCCCCAGAGGTGAAACAATCCATTACAAGGTTTGTCTGCTCTTCGGAATGCCAGGTGTATCGGCCGTGTTTATCCGATCTTTCCTCATTTTCTTGATTGCTTTTGGAAGCAGGACTGCAATGCAAGACTTGAAGGGACAGAAATTGAACAGAGAATGGCTGAATTTATTGTAGTCTTACCTGTCACAGAGCTTTTATGAGGAAAAACGCCTTGCATAATTTCTCTGAAGAAAAATCTTAAGAGCCCGTCTGACCTTTATCTGACTTTGGAGGCTGTATTGAGTGAATGTGAAAGATTGTTTCTTACTGGTGTTTGAAGATAATACATCACTCCTTTGCTAGTCATTGTGAATATGTTTATTGCTTTTTGCATTGCTAGCTGATTTAGTCATCTACTTTAGGAAGCAGATGAAACTTTTCTAGGTCATCCTTTCCTTTAACTGTGGTGGTTTTGCCCCCCTGGGCAGCTGAACTCCACCACAACTGTGCTCTCACTCCCCCTCCTCAGAAGAGTGGGCGAAGAAAGTATGCTGGAAAGAAGGGAAAAAACAAAACAACACTCGTGTTTAGATAAGGATAACTCCTTTAGAGGGAAAAGGAAGAGAGGGGGATAGAACAATGAAAGGCCGTGCAGAAGCACAGAGAAAAAAGAATATTTCTATCAATGAGCGATGTTGCAGGTTATGTGAAGATGAATTTGGAATACATTCATAACACTGCATATTTTTATCCATAAAGTAAAAATACCATACTATCTGTACATCTATATTGAACTGCAGAACACTTGTGCTTCATCTCAGTATTGAAGGCACCATTTTAATTTGATAACTTCAATTAAAGGGAGTAAAATTACCTTAAAAAATAAAGGTATCTGTAGTCAGTGATTCACTTTCATCATGTCTATATAAATCTAATTTAAACCTTGGAACAGATCAAGCCCATTTCCTATGAAAAGGGGATAGCCTGTTGTCTGCCAGCCCAGGAGTTCACACTCAGCCTTTTTTTTTTTTTGTCAAATTGATCTCTCTAATAGCCCGTCAAAAAAGGAATTATTTTGACTATCTTAGATGAAGGTTATGTGAACGCGTTCAGAAATCTTTGAGTTTCCCTTAGTGAATTTCCCTTCTCAGCTGCTGCGCCACGTGTTTGGCTGAGGTGTTGCTACTCGCTGCTGTCCATTGGGAAGAACCAGGGAAGAGCAGATTTTCAGTGCCAGTAAATCAAATCTGTCAGTTTTCACAGTCTATTTCAGGAGCAAAAACTCTGTACAATCTGAAATATATATTTGCATTTTTTTTCCTGAGTTACTGAAGAAAATATCAAGAAAAATACCTGTGGAGTGTCTGTCCTGTTATCCACACCTGCAAATTGATCCAGTCCCTGCCTCACAGCCATGAAGAGGGAGGGCTGGGAAAGGCATTAGGTTTCTTTTATGCCCCTGCTTGGGGACTGCTTCCTGTAAATGTCTTTTCACACGTACAGTAGGTGAGGAGTACAGACCGTTCCCGTTTTACATCACATTTGGCATCCTTGAAGTCATATTTTAGTGCATCCTCATGAGTAACAGGAGTCCAAAGGGTAATCCTGGCAGGACTGTGGTTTTAAAAGGTTACCTGGGAGCTTCTGCAGTTAACAGGAGTTGGAGCAGCTGCATCCCCACAGCACCCAGAAGGGAATGGGGAAGTACACTAGCTCTGCCCCTGCGCACTGGGCTGAATGGAGTTAATTCACAGTCGTAGGTCTGCAAACTTGTGGTGATCTGGTCTGCTGTGTTCTTTGTGGGTGAATGTTTGGGAGACAGATGACTGCATTACAGGTGTTGACAGCATAACCCTCACTGGCTGTTGCTCTTTAGCACTTCCTGTCCTAATTAGTGTTTATATTTCTTAAAGGAAGGAGGAGAGCCAATATTGACAGGCGTTATGACGTTGTAACGACTGATGCAAGATAAAGGTGTCTCTTCAGGGTTGTTTCTCTTAATGGTTAAAGTACCGTCTGAAGGAGGCAAGTGTACTTTATCCTAACCCCTTAGTCTGATCTGTAACTTCTTCCATGTAGTTTTCTCTACACTGTGCTCTGCAGTGCTTCTCCTTTATCAGCTCCTATGTGCTTCCTATTGTCAGTTAAACATTTGTGATGAGATCTGCAGTGCTGTTTTGTCATGTATCACTGGTTGAACATAACACAATGTTTGCAATGCGTGTTCGTCAACTAAATATGTAGCTAATGTTTGCGCTCAGCTGCCTCATCCCACAGCAGAGACTACTGTTGGTTTTAATTTATGCAGCTCATTGTGGCAGAAATACCTTCCAGAAGAAAACAATGCGTTCCCAAAGAATATATTTACTGCACAAATACGACAAACTCCCTGAGCCGGAACAACAGCAGACCTACTTTGATCATGCAGTAAGGAGAAAAATATTAAATAAACTTGCCTAAGATTTGTTTAAACACTGTTAGATAAGCTGTGTGGAGTTGCAGGTCAAGTACTCTGTAGCTTTTGGTGAAGCACAAGCTTAATACGTAGCCCCCTAGTCTTTGCACAAGGACCCAGTTATTGTGGAGCTCCCCATGCTCAAGTGCTTGGTGCCTGTTACCTTGGGTGCAGCGTACAATTTCAGGTTAGTGTTCTGTGCTCCCTGTGAGGAGGAATGAAGCATCTAGGAATGCAGGTTAGCATGTTGTCTGGTGGTATTATGTGACCTTCTCGGAAGCGTTTTCTGTTAGGTTTGTCTGAAGTCCTGCGTCTCTTCTGGAGGTAGGAGTCTACGAGCAGTTAAGAAGCCCCCTCTTTGACTTGGTTGTCTCAAAACATTGCCTTTAAAACTAGAAGGAGCAGTAGGAATGGTCATACCATCAACACATACAGAAAGTTACTGGGTAAGTCATGTACTGCTGTATTAGAAGAATGACCCTCAAACTTAGGTGATAGGCAGCCAAGCAAGGCCAGGTGCCAAGGGTTAGAGTGTGGGACTGTGTGTATGTTGACAGCCTAAAAGGGACAGTGGTTCAGGCTTGAGTACTGCCCAACAAATGACTTCTTTTGCTGGTGATGTGTTCCCTGGCTTGTTCAGGCTTTTTTGGTGCTCTTTGGGACAGTGCCTAGGCAAGGTGTGGGGCGTGATGCAGGTCACAGGCTATTTCCAAGTGCTGCTGTGGATTAGTGGGCGTGGAAGCTCTAGCAGTGTGAGTGCAAGCCGTGCTTTGCCTCTTGCCCCCAAGGCCTTAGGACAGGCCGTGGCTCGTCGTGTGAACAGCTATGGACGTAATCGTGGGCTCAGCCACAGGAGTGACTTCAGTGCTGGCAAGTGAGTCACCCTTCCTCTTAACTTTCTCTCCTTCAGGCTCCAGGAGTCATGCGTGTGGCTGTGCGGCAGCCGGTTTCTCTTGACAAACCCAGCATATGTCAGACACGCTCTCTTCATGATTCTTTTCATGTCTACTAAATTTTGCCTTTCAAAGACCTTAAATATGGGAATTCTGAAACTGTGCTGCAGGCACAAGAAATGCTTGGCTTATCCAGAATGGCAGCACTTGCAGGCACGGGCGTCTTGTGGACATCCCCCATCTGCTGCCACCTTTTTGGATTTTAGGTGCCTGGTACCCAGTCTCGGTGTCGATGTTGTGGTCAGTCATTTCTAACTCAGAATTTTTTGTCTTAAAGGTCAAACAGTGTGCTAAGCGTCACCAAATTATGCCATTCCACACACGTATGCTCCCTTTTAAAATCTTAGGAGGGTGCAGCTTTAATCTTCAAGGAGGAACTGAGAGTTGATTTGAGGTTTTCTGTCTGTACATACTAAATATATTTCTCTCGCATCACGAGCGTGTGCCAGAAGTGTGTGTGATCGGGTCACTGCCATCGCTGCTGGCTTGCGTGACAATGCTGAAGAATCACACTGGTTATGCTGCGTGTGCTTTTTTTTGTCAGGGTTAAGAATTAGCCCTGACCCTTCATTTGTCACAACTGTGCCTGGAAAGCTTTCTAAATGACAGGTTTTAAACCAAAAGCCACCTTATAAAAAGCCAGCTTTTACATTCCTGCTTCTACAATACTAAGCACCTTCTTAGAAGTCTGTAAGATGGTTGCTTTGTGTTTATGTATGTACCATGTAGTAGCTTGTATAGATATTCATATACTTTAGCTTGGGTGTATGCATAAAATCTTTAATAGATATAATATAATAATAAATATAATATAATAATAAAATATATTAAACATATGTAGAAGTGATTCTCTCACCTTTCTTGTGGTCTGAGTGGCCTTTTGTAGGATTTTTACTCTTTTTTGAGCCTCAAAACCTTTACCTGCCTTAGCAGCTGAAAGCACTCTGAAGAACCAGGAAGGCTACTGAATGCTAGTCTTCACTCCAGCATCTGCACTTTGAAAATCTTCCCTGCTGCTCCGGTTTGTCATCAGGACGACTCAAGCTGTTACCTGTGCTTGGGTGTTACCATCCTTCCAAATCCTCTAGGCTACAAGAAGAGAAAACAGACTGTTTAAAGCAGAGGTCCTGCGTTCTCTGCATTTGTCTCTATCAAGAGGTGAGCACCTCACCAATAGGCACTGACAAAGGGTACAAACACTCGCTAGGGTTGTAAGGTATTGGCTGTCTATTCAGATTTATCTGTTTCAGTTAGACCAGGGCAGCCCAACCCTTAAGATGCTGTTTCGATTCAAGTACAGACCTGACCAAAGGGATTACCTAAGACACGGCAGCTACGCAGCATTTTCATTTTGAGAAATCTGGATGCCATTCTTAAGTAGAGGGTTTGTTCTCCACTTCATCTGCTGCTTTAACATGTTGGAGGTTCTCTTAATGGGGACAGATGAATCCTTCCTCGTTAGCTTTCAAAAGTTTCAGTGTTTAGGATTGCTCTTGAGAGACCGGTGCACTTGGAGAAAGCTATTCATTCAGTTTATCTTAAGCAGGTGTTGTACGATGGTATTAATTTTCTGAAGCTATCTCTCCGCACTGACTATAGAGGGAGGAGAGCATCAGTCTCAATGACCACGCTAAACTATATGCATAACATTAGCCCATTAAGGCTAGCAGAAATGAATCATTCGCTTAATCTTCATAACTGTTTCCCTTTCTGCTCAGCACAAAGGGTATGTTAACAAAACGTGGTTTGTTATGACGCCTGGCTTTGCTTTAGGTGGTGGCTGGGGCTGCGTTTCTCACTTAGGGACACTTGTGGTTTCTGTTGATGCAGAGGCCTCTGACTTAGGTACTTGAACAAGCTGTGTTGGTGTGGTTACAGGAGCTGGGCTAACAGCATGGTCTCTGCAGCTCTAGGTTTACAGCTGTACTACGGAGCTGTTCTGTAGCCTCTGACCTTTGCAAGCTACGTTGGTTGCAATATAAAGATACCTCCCTGTGTCTTCTCTGGTCCCATCCTGGGTTTAGGCACAGAAATGGATCTTGGTTAACACCATATCATAGTTCTTAGTGTTTCATCCCTTTCTTCCCTTGCTCTGATCAGTAACATCTTAAACAATAGTGAAATGATTGTCTGGGAATTCTTGTGTCTTGATTTGTGGTGTTCTGTATTTTAGTGGCCCTACCATGGCTGTGGGACTTCGATTTTCAGTCCTACTAGGTAGTATGCACTTCAGCCTTTCATTCTGCAGCATTACAGTAGCAGTACTACAAACATTTTGTAGGGATTTTTAAAGGATGCACATGGGGAAGAATATACTAAAATTCAGGGATATATGTATATATGTTCAGGGAGCTTTACAGTTGTTTCAGTTTGTGAAATCTGTCTGAATTGGGGCAAATTTAGTGGAGCTGTCTCCTTAAATGCATAAGTAAATAGTGCGTGGGTTAAATTCTGCAGCTGTATCCCTGCTGCTCCTGTCCTGGATAGAGTTATGCTCTCTAACTTTATAGTTTTGTAAATCCTTATGGTGAAACAACGCTTGCCTTGCATGTTTTCTGTGACTTGTGGTCCTCAACAGTTGTCAGAAGCTTACATTGCTTATAGTCCTTTCCTGACTATTATTTGAGCCATTCTGTAGTTAGCTTTTCCATGGAAGATAGAACTTGTTTCCATTAGTAAGCAAAGTTGGGTGTTGACACGAAAAAACACGTTCAAATGTGTTTTAGTTATGTGCTCAGTTTTTAAGCTCTCAAGGGCCTAACAGTATCCTGTCCAACCCCAACCACCAAATAATGTACCATTAGAAGTGGGTTTTCTTTCTACCTGTTGCATTTTCTTTAAGTTACTGCATGTATATATGAATGTGTTGGGTTTTTTTGTACTTAACCACGCACAGGTACGTGTGAAACGCAGCATGAGCATGCAGTAGATAGCACAACGGAAATGTTAAAGAAACTTTAAACACACAAATGAGGAGGCAAAATGTTTTTGAATTTGATTTCATTAGAGATTTATATTCAGGCTAAAAATGCAGATATTTCTATACTTGTTCTTATCTCTAGTCTCAATTTATTGTCATGTTTTGCTGTAAATTTCACTAATTTCTCTGTTAAGAGTTGTGGTGCTGTGTACACTTCATTCATTACTTAATGAAAACATCAGAGCTTCTATCACAGTTTTAACTGAAGTCAAACATAGTTCTTGATGCTGTGATGAATGGTAAATGGTTCCACCATCACTCCTTAGCAACCTGGATTTTTTCCCCAGTGTTCATTACATGAATATTTCCTGTTATAAAGAGCTTTCCAGGACAAACTTCCAAAAATCAATAGATGTAACGTGGCATAACTTTACGGGAGGGTGAAGGCTTGCAGCTAACACGGACAATTGACTTCCTTTTATAAAGAAGCAATTTTAGCAGAATTGAACTGAAAAGCAGAAGAGTGGGCCTGGCACTGTTTTCACATGAAGTACGCTTGATTCTGTTCCCAAGATAATGGCATTAATTTCTGGTACCTCCTGTTATTAGCGTTGTTATTTAAGACTTTTTCTTCAGGGCAGCAACTCACTATTTAAGAAGGACGAGGGTAGGGCACATCTTAAAGCTGTGTGTGGGGGAAGTTACCCTTTAGAAGAATTGCTTCTTGATAAAAAGGTGGGAAGTTTTCGCTAAAGGCCTTCCTTTGTTATTCCTTGTGCTTTGATTTTTTTTGTGTTTAAACTAAGAGTTCTTGTTAAATAGAAAAATGAAATGTCAATTCTCAGTTCTGGACTATTTCTCCAACAAAATGGTAGGTTTTATAGAAAAAATAGATGTTTGCAGGGTGGATTTTCTTTTTTGTTCCAATTCTGCGTTAAGTTCAGCTTTCAGGAAGAACACAGCTTGTTTAATAAGCAATTGTGTAACAGGAACTGGGGGTGGGAGGGAGATGATAAATGTGAAAGGCTGCACAGTGCTTTGGTGTCACAGCAGTGAGGTTTGCTCTAGTCCTCTAATTCTGACTTCTTGCAGAAGTGCTAGGCTGTGAGCACGGCTTTCTAACTTTGCACCTATCTTTAATGAGCTCTCTTGAGTGTGTTCTGAAAATGTGCCAATTCAGTGACTGTCAATTGTATTTATACTGAAGTTCTTATCAATGCTCTGATAACTGGATAATTAAATGCAGCCCAGGCATTTGTAACTCTTAAATTTATTTTCTAATTTACATTTTGCCTTAGCTTCCCTATGAATCCTCTTGCATTTTGTCAGTGATGCTGAAATACCAGTAACACTGAGGTATAAAGGATGACACTGGTGGGGTGCGAGGACCCTGTATTATATTTACTGCTGGAGAAGTATGAGTGAATTGCTTTTCACTGCTATAACTCCTGAAAACGAATGTGGAAGAATGCATAAAGCCAGGATTTATCATGCTCCAGTGGGATTTTTAAGTGACCAGTCTCGAAGTGGCCCTCACTGCCTTCACTGTGACTTTACAGAAGTTTTTATGTAATTCTGAAGATCTTATTTTTGGCTATGATGCTGGTTGAAGTTGCGAATGAAAACTGCTTGTCACTTGCTAGAGATGACAGAGGACTAATGGAAGAGGAGTGATACAGAAGGGTGCTATGGAAGTCAAATGCTCCTTGCCTCTTCCAAAGGAGGCAATAATGAAGCCAGTGGATTTGAAACAAGGGTGTTTGGTTTGTTTCCTACCACATACACACAAGGCGAACGTTTTGCTGCAGTCTTGTGGATGTTAAAAGCTGACACGAGTTCAAAGGGAGGCAGGACAAGCTGATAGAAGAAAAATGTTCGTGTTACTGAACACACAAGCACATCTGACCTAGAAAGTCTGAGATGCAAGTGATGAAGAGGGGAAGCTGTGCATGCCCCTCCCGCTGTTATCTTCTTCCCCAGACACCCAGCTTTGGTCACTGTTGGAGGAGCGTGATTGTAGAGGAGGTGCATGTCTGGGCTTTGACCCAGTACAGCCATTCCTATCTTCTGGTTGCTCTAACGAGCTCTCTTTCCAGCTGCATTTCTATGGCTGAAGTTACTTAAGAAATAAAAGGTTGGATGTTGATTCCAGGTAAGGATTTCTCGCTTCCCTGAGGAATCTTTAAGCACTTCTAAATGAAAAATATAGAGAAATCTGACTAGGTATTGGTCCTACATTTCTTTGAACATCAAAGATGTGTATACCAAAGGAGACAAATGCTTACTCTGTTCCTCAGAAAGCCAGAAATTCAGATTTCAAGCTGAACATAAAGTTTCAAATGAGAAACGTTTTGTTTTCTTTTTTGGAGTAATAAGTTGAGGTAATTCAGAGATTTTTGATAGCTTTTTTTTCCTTTTCCTTGTCTTTTGGAGCAGGTGCTGTATTATCTAGTTAGCAGCTTCTGGCTGCTTTGCTTTTGATCCACAAAGACTTGGAGTTAACTAAATTTTCACTGCTTTTATTTTCCTGGTAAGCAGGTAGTATCTGCACTCTTTCAGTGGAGTAACTAGAATACAAAGAACAAATCTACAAGTTACAATCCTAGAAAAATGAACTCCTAAACTTCTGGGTAGCCATATGAGTAAAAAAATAATGCCCTTTTAGCAGCAGGTATTGGATGCAGTGTATTGTCAGATGCTCAGCAGCTCTGACACTAAGACATTTTTATTGAAGATGTCCAGGCATGACTTAGCTTAACTCCTCATCTAGGTGTAAATTTTGGCATTAGCTGTTGCTGGAGAGACAGCAGAGTTGGTATCAAAAGCAGGATTAGATTGAAGGAGTGCAGCTGTTCAGGAGAATGGAAGTGTTGCTTCATGCTTCATCCATGGCTCTCCAGGTTAATCTCCTTGTAGAGCTGTTAAAGGAGGAGAAAACCTGATGAGCTTGTAGTTTGGTTTTATATCAGCTTTTTCTGGGAGGTACAGGTTTGCTTCCCCTCCTCTGAGCTGCTCAGATCAGGAATTTCTCAAGTAACAGATTCTCTGAATTGCAGATGTTCCTCTTCTGTCTCTTTCTTTTCCTGTGGCATGAGTGAAGTATGTTCGGTAACTAAAAACTCAAAGCCTTTTCCCACAGTTTTGGGGTAGCAGGCAGTTAGCTGGTGGGAAAGCTGCTGTGCTAGGGCAAAAAGCAGAAGCTGCTGCCCTGGAGAGCGAGTGCGAGGCAGAAAAAACCATTCTTCATGCTTCCCTAGGCTTTCTGAACTAATTGCAAAGTCTGGTTCAAAGGGCAGCACCCAAACACATTACTTTCATCATCTTGTTCTGCTTTTAAGTCCAGTGATTTTTTTGGGGGTAGTTTTGTAGTCTCAGCAGGAGCAGCTTCCCTCTACCAGGGTGAGGCTCCAGCGGTGCTCGTGGCTGCAGTGCAGGGATGCTACTGGACAGGCTGTCACTGCCACGCGTGGCGCGAGCCGTAGTCTAGACACGGAGCCCAGGAGCTTTAAAGCCTTTGGAGGGGATCAGGAAGGAGATGACTGAATGCCATTCACCCTCAAAACAAACCAGTTCTGTATAAAATTCAACTTCTCATCATACTTCTTGCTGTGTGCTTGTGGTGTTGGTGCTGGTGCCTGGGCAGTCATCCCTGCCACTGATGGTAGATGCTTCCATACGGTTGTTGAAATGCAGCGTCTCCTCTCAGAACAATTAAGAAATGAAGCCCTGAAGTTTATCATCAGAAGTGTGTATGTGAAGCATATAACTGGCTACAACTACTGATAACAAAAAGCTCTTTTTTACCGTTCCAAATACTACACAGGCTCTTCCAAACAGAGATGTGTATCTGACTTCTGAACTTTGGATTTCTCAGCGATTTATTGTATAGGAATCATACTGGATTTCTACTCGGTAGTTCTTCTCATGCATTTTTCTGAAGTCAAATACGAATCAGGAGAGTGTAGGACTCCCAGCTCAGAGCATTGCCTGTTTTCAGATATTAGCATAGACTTAAATGTCTACCTGTCTGTGTAGTTTAGCTTATATTGTTTCAATTTCCCTTTCACCAGTCGTACAGAGAATGAATTTCTAATCTAGTAGCATTTTAAATTTATCAGTTTCTGGTAGTCTGAGTAACTCAGGTCTTCTAGTAGTATCCAATGTAAAGCTGACTTGTAACAGTTAAGCACAAGTATTGCAAAAGAAGTAAACTTGATGAGATAATACATCATATACTCTGATAGCTCCAACATTGAGCCATTCTTCCATATAGTGCCCTGAAGTAAAAGTGCCTCAGAGTACTGTATCTGTGGTGCAGCTGGCTGCCATAAATCTAAAATATAACTTCATTTTAATTCAGTTCTTCACTCCATTGTCCTTGGGGAGGAAAAACCAACACTTGCTACTTTCTTCTACCTTTTAAATATTTATTTAATTTTAGTGTTAAATTAACTTTGAGGAAAATGTACAGTGCTCTAGTAACTGAGAAACAAACATAGCAAGACACTTAAAACTCTTTTGTATTTATATTCCTGTTTGTAACAGTAATGTACATAAACTCCTTTTACATTGGCCTTGACTTTACAGTGTCTCAATTTTGCCAGCACATAGCCTCAGCTAACTTTATTTTTATCAAGTTCACAAGAAAACAACATTAGAAATTTTAAATGCTAATGTTAAAAAGCCAAAATATTTCTTGGGCACTAAGCTTGAGAGGAAGGCTCATTCTGAACACTACTGTGTCTTGAATTTCTTTATGGGACACCAAATGGTTTCCTGAAAGAAATATTTTGGTTAATGTGCATACTCATTTCTAGTCATCAAGGGTCGTGTCTTTTTAATAGCAAAGTGGTATTTCGGGATTGAGTTACCTTACTTGGAGGATGTTATTTTGCTTAAAGTTTGTGTCGAGTTGGAGAACTTCTCAGAAAAGAGTTTAATAAAGTGGTACTGTAATTTAAAGCACCACCTTCAGTCATCAGAGGTTATTTTTGTTGTAATTACACAGACATCTGAGACAGAGGTGAGAAGAAAAACCAGTTTTTCTGAGTTGTTTCCAGATGCCCCAAACTACTCAAAGATTTAATTTCTTTATGGAGGTAAGGCTTGTGGAGAAGGAATATATTCTATCAGATAAGTGGAGAAACAGTAGTCTTTTTTTTCCAGATCTGAAACAGAAACATCAGTCTTTAAAGCTGATTGTGTTGAGAATAATTGTTTTTGAGGTTAAAGCAAGCGCATGAATTGTTTAGATAATCTGGGAGAAAGCATAGTTTGGAGCTGGGGAGGAAAAGGGGATGTTAGTGGAAGGGGAGATAACAAATCTGTTGGTTTTGGGGGAATAGGCAGCAGACAGGTAATTTATTACTTATGGAAGATGGTTAACTGGGGAAGGGCAGGTACAGAGAAATGAAGATATTGTTAGCACAGTGATCGAAGCCTTTTACGATGAAGGAAGTTACTGGGAGAAATAAAGGAGGTTAGGAGCTGAGGGAGTGGGAAGAGGAAATTTGAAGGCAGGCATGCTAGCTGTAATTACTTGACCAATATGATCGGTAAGTGGATTCTGTGTTGTAAACCAACTAGCTTCACCCCCCTGTCCTCAGTAGCTTGGAAACCGATATAATTATTTAAAACAAGCGGTTAGGTTAATTTTGGAAGAGACCTAGTTTCTTATTTGTTTTTTTGACTTGACAAACTAGTCTTTGGACTTTGGTAGCATAGGCTGAAAACAGAAGTTTGTTTTTAACACAATTACAGTAAAAACAGATGTCTGATGTAAATTTTTAAAGTATTTTCTCTATGTACTATTATGCTTAATACTTAGTCATATCATAAACTTTTCTGATATAAAGGAGGAGTAACGTTTACAGATCAGAACATATTTTCACAGCTGAAGAAATGTGCAGGCTTCTAATTCCAGTTTAGTCCCAGCAGTCTCTTAATGCAGTTTATTTTGGAGAGTCACTGTCAAATATTTTCATTTTTATGGTCTGAAGGCTGTGTTGAATAAAGCTTTCTGTAACTGGCATCTCAGAGAACCTGGTATCACGTGTTCTAGTGAGCCTGTTATTTTTTATCGAATTTTGAATTGTATCCGAAGTGAAATAATACACTATCGGGTCAAAACAACAGTTTGAGACGGCGATGCACAGGGTGACAGGGTACATGGTCCTGACCGCGGTTACCACCGAACAATTAATCCATGTCTGCGTTCTCATGAGAGAGTACAGAATTAAGGTAATGTTATAAGGCACAAAACAAGAGCAGAATATCACCAAGTGGACAAAAATCATTTTGAGTACCTTTTTCTTGCTTAATTTATTCCGACTCAACGTAAGGGGTTTGTTCAGCGTTCGTAGGACCATAGTAGAACAGGTCACATTCACGATGAGTGGAATGAAAAATCCCACTATTTCAATGAAGATGACAATCCTGGATAGGTAGGTTTTCCAGGTGGCCTCCGGAAAATTTTCAAAGCATGTTCTTTGTTCGGTGTTGTTCCGGAGGTTTGTAGACTGAAAGAAGCTTGCTGGTGTGCTCCCTGCTAACACGGTTATCCACACTGCGGCACAGACTATTTTCGCATTTCTTTTGGTTCGAAGGGTCTTTGATTGAAATGGGTAAACTATAGCTAGAAAGCGATCTACACTTATGCAGGTCAAAAACAAAATGCTCCCGTACATGTTTGTATAAAAGAGTGTGACAGAAATCTTGCAAAGAATGTCTCCAAAGGGCCAGTTTCTTTCCGTAAAGTAATAAATCCTGAAGGGCAATGTAAACACAAAAAGCAGATCAGATATTGCTAAATTAAGCATGTACGTGGTGGTCTCATTTCGCACTTTTAATGTAAAAGTGAAAATGTAGATAGCAACGCAGTTTGCTATGAGGCCAAGAACAAATACCATGCTAAAGATACATCCGTATAAAGTATATTTAAAGGAGTCCTCAGTGGAACAGTTAGAGCTTACCATTATAATGGTATATTTAAAATACAAGCCTGGCTTCCTGTGGTTCGAAGCTTTCTCTGCTATTTTTATTGCAACTTTTCAAACCTCAAGCGAGAGGTTGTAGATGTGTGACGGGGTGCTCTGAGCTTCGGTTTCTCCTCAGAGCTTCAGCGAAGCAGTGTGAGCATGGCGGGGCGCATCTCCTGCAGTAACCCCCGGGACATCGCTCTTCTCTTCCCAGAGATATTGTAATCAGCCAGCTTTTCAACATAAAATCTCGTATTTGCAGCAGAGGTGGCTGTCCCCAGGCTTGCTGTTAGCTCCCTTCTTCCCCCTGCTCCATCTGATGAAGGACTTTCTCTCTCATCCTGTTGCAGCTCCTGTCGTCCCAGCCTCGTTCTTCTAAACTGAAGTAACCAGCAACAACATAGGCTTCAGAGGGCAACTTCCCGGGCTCGGTGAAGCCTAGGCGCTGCCATATCTCCCCTTTCACAGCCTTCTTTCTGTGGAAGGAGCTTCTCAGCTTGGCTGAGGGCTCACTGCACCACGGGCGGCAAGCGAGAGCAGGACGGCAGCAGCACTTGGGTGCTTGGGCGGCTCTTGCCTCGCCTCAGCGCCCGGCCTCTCCTTGCCCCGCCTGGCCCAGCCTCCGGGTGTGGAGGGCAGGGAGAGCTGGCCCCCTTTGTAGCGTCACATCACGGGGAGGAGAGGCCAGCCTCGTCGGGGAAGGGTTTTGCTTGGGGCTGCTCGCCCGCCCCGCGTCTCTCAGCGCTGCTGCCGGGTCCCTAGCTCCTCCTGCGCCCGCCCAGGGGTGCTCTGCGCGCTGTGTGGAAGCTGGGACGTCTGCCTGCAAAGTCGTCTTTTTGGTTGTGAGGAGGCTTCTCTGCGTCAGAACAGCTCTCACGCCTCAAAGTTAGTTTCTTTTCTTGTCAGAGGTGGTACTAACAGTGGGGTTTCCTATTTTATGTAGAATTGAACTAAGCTTACGTTTTTGGAAGGGTGTCTTTCCTTGTAAGAGACTGTGTGTTAACCACCAAAAATCAGCTGAGTAGCCCTGTCTAGATTTCCCTCAATACACCAGTACATTCTTCATGAGAGACAGAGTAACACCAGTAGGCAATTAAATAATTTCACCTCATGATTTACTCAGAGGGAGAGGCACGGGGTGATGCCCTGGGGGTTGCTCCGGGACATTCCCACAGCTGAGATATGCTGCAGTGGGAGGAGAGACTTTAAATCTGTGTTAGGAAATATATCTCACTTATTTCAAATAAGCACAGATAGCACTTTTTACGGAGTAGATTTCAAACTTTTTTTTGTGTGGAAAAAGCATTTTCTCCAGTACCTAAGCATAGGACTAATACGCTTTACCAAAATAAATACCGCACTATTCAGTGGGTTTTGATAAATTAATGGGGCCAGTTATCACGCATGCACAAAATACTCACGTTAGTCGCTGAGTAATGAAATGAAAACATGTTGTAACTAAGTAATTTTTTTAAAAAAGCAGCTCTTACTGCCTTTAGGGGCAGATAAGAGATAAATCTCAGTTTAGACAGACTCATTTATTTAACATCAGCTTGGAGAGACTCTCTGACTTCTGGCATCAAAACCAGTATATTTCAAAGTCTTTGAAAAACAAACCTCTTCATATCTGGCTGGGTGGCATGGCTCTTTTGAACGAGATTTTAATCAGCTGCACATAAGCAAGGCTCTGCTAGGCAGAAATTGTCTAGTCTGTTGTAAAGGAGAGAAAATAATACCCTCCACAGGGTTTTGGCTTAGTTTCTTAATGCAAAGTACCTCAAACAAAATTCAGAACAGTGCTAAAATGAGTCTTGTGTATTTTGTTTCAGGTTAGCTTCAGTGAAACCCCTTCACCTTGATTTGGAGGTGAAGTCAAGCAGTTTCAGTAGGCCAGAACCACTAGAAATGTATTTTTAAAACACTTTTGAAATTCATATCTTGTTTTACAGTTATGTTTTCCACTTCCAAGTTGGCAAGAAATGAAAAGGTGAGCCTGGCAGAGTCTCCTGTGTGTCTAACTCAATTCACAGTTTGACATAAAGTTACCTTTCCTGGCTTTCCCTCACAAAAGCAGTTGTAACACATGGTTGAATGTTGTTTCCATTCCCAGCAGCCTTGTGTGAATAAAAGGTGGTTTTGTTTTTTTTCCAGTGTGTCCTGCATCAGGCGATAGCAGCTCTATACTCAGTTTTTCTACTCTGACTTGTCTTTTTTTTCCCCTCAGGAAAAGCTGTGGGGCAGTTTCAGTTACTATAGTACAGGAATTTGACGTAATACATCGATCTCAAGTGAAAACTCATCTTTAGAGGTAGAAACAAATGGAAGTGAATAAGTCTCTTTCTTCATTCATCACTTCTTAATCTTCCATTTGAGCTGAAATGTGGGTACGAAGAGAGAGGCTGGGGATGCCTAACCAGAGGCGCTGTAAATTTTGCCACATTAAATATATTTTGGAGCAATTGTGAAGGTACATCTTCAGCCTGCAGTTTATCGGTCAGAGCCCCTGCCTGGTGACCATGCTTGTGCTTCTATCATGAACATGGGAACTTCTCAGAGCTGTATTTTAGGGAATCAGGTACGTGCTTCTGCTGTCCTTGGGTAATCTTGGGACTTCCCCTTGTACCTATTTGGTTGCTTTGCCAGAGCAGTATGAGCCCCTCACACTAACTGAAGAAATAAGTGATACTGCTATTCTTCCAAAAATAGCATTCAGCTGCAGGGCTTCTCCATCTGCAGAAGAAAACCTGAAAAGCCCAAGTTGACAGGTTTTGACTTCGTATCATGTTGCAGTGAGTGGGTATGTGACTGAGCAGGCAGTCTGACTCATTTTCTCTTTATTGTCAGAATTTGTATGGCAGAAGGGGACTGCATACCCCTTTCCTGAAACTAAACATGAATGATGGTTATCAAATACTGTTTGAATTTGCATTCCAGCCTGCTCATACGCTTCTCTGTGTGGAAGAACCTCCGCTAGGACAGCCTGCATTGGTGTCT
This sequence comes from Oxyura jamaicensis, assembly GCF_011077185.1. NCBI lineage: Eukaryota > Metazoa > Chordata > Aves > Anseriformes > Anatidae > Oxyura > Oxyura jamaicensis. Next base: position 175,856,615 of record NC_048893.1, read on the forward strand.
GCAGGAGCCTTCGTCTGGCTGAGAGCCAGTGCTGGCTGGGAGGAAAACTCATCGCGTGCTCTCAAGTTTCAAGCTGTTGTACTCCATGCTGTCAGATTTGGAAAACCCTAAAGCAAGCTCCAGCACTGGGAGGGGGAAAAAAAAGTACATCAGTTATTATGGAGGAAGAATTCACATAGTAATGACCTTCCTTACCAACCTTTGCTGCCGGCAAGCTTCCCTTTGACATGGGCAGGTGGGGGTAGGCAGGAGGAAACAGCTGCAGGGAGGGTCCTGTGTGCTTAAGGCCTTTTTTCCCCCAAAGGAAATGATGCTGCCACTGAAGGGAGATGTGTATTTAAATCTGTCTGCTTTCCCAAAGTAGAGACAAGAATGAGTTAGGACCTACCCTCTGTTGCTAGTACTGCATAAGGACCCCTTAAATTCAGAAGTCCAAGTTGAGTGGCAAAGAAATGTTTCACTGAAGTAAAACAAATATTTGAAGGCTTTCCAAACTTCTGGGGTTCTTCTGACCAGTGTTGCATGTTCCTCTATTCAAGTCTTCAGTGCTGGAGTCATGCATAAATCACAGTCAGCAGTGAAATGAATTTTGAACCTGTGAATTGCACTGATGCTAGGAACAAATGTTCTGACTTATTTTAGAGGAAAAAGCAAGGGCAATATCAGTAACATAGTAACATTACTAACTCTGGCAGGATAGTATTTTGCTTGCCCTAAGTGTTCATTGTTATTTATCTATTCATTTTCATGGGTTAGTGATGATTTCTGGAGCATTTTTAGTCTATTTACTGGAGTTTGAGTGTGTGTGTGCATGTACAGGAAGGAATTTAACGGTTGAGACTGGGAGCCAGGAAGTCTGTAGTTGGCTGTGTCACAGATACTTGTTCTTTTCCAATCTTGGTAAAGTTTTCTCTGATTTTGTGCTTTAGCTTCCCTCCGTGTAAGAGCTTGTTCACTTTCTTGCTGGGATGTGAGGCTGTCTTAATTGTTAAGAACAGTTTGAAGTCCTTGGATGGAGAACACTTTATTAAATATGATATTGAGATAATTATAATGGCTAGCAAAAAGGGTAAAAATGTAGTAAGATAAAATTTCTGTAGCTGTAGATTAGACCCCTGCCAAGTAAAAGGATCTATTCAAGGACTTCACTTGATTCAACTGCATAATTATATGGCTACAGAGAAGGCAGGGCTGGCAATGAAACGGGTGTGTGGCTGATTCACCAGAGGGCCTCACTGCCATCTGGAGGGACCTCAGCAGGCTGGAGAGGGGGGCTGGCAGCAATCTCATGAAGTTCACCATGAAGCCACCATGAAGTGCAGAGCCCCACGCCTGGGGAGAAGTGACTCCAGGCACCAGGATGAGCTGGGGGCACCCAACTGGGAGATAGCTCTGCAGCAAAGGGACCTGGGGGTCCTGAAAACTTTTTTATTTTAAAAAAAGCCACACACACAAGACCACTAAAACCAATCACCAGTGTAGTAGAGAAGTCTTAAAATGAGTGTCAGATGTTTTATGGTGAACAGATGATTTTTATCTAGTCAGACCAATACTGGATGACTGTTGTATAGCCAGCAGAAGAGCTCTTCTTATCAGGAAACTGGTTAGCTTGATGCAAATGAAACTACAGGTACCAATTACATGTAAAAATTAAAACTGTAAACATTTTCTATGGAAAGATGGACTGACTGATTATAACCAGTTTTGTGGATTACTTTTTGTTTTCCTAGCTATGTTCTGATACATAGACGGAAAACGTCTTTCAAATATCCTGAAAAAAAAAAAGGCATCAAGCTAAAGTATTTGGGCTGTGAGATTCTTAGATTCTCCAAGTTAAAATAATTCATGTGTAATGGCTTTAAAAGGAAGAAGGAAGCACAGAACAAAGTAAGAGTTCTTCATTCCTGTATAGCTGCAATGCTTCTCTCTTCTATTTGTGTTTCCTTTATAGGAAGCACAGCTCTTCCTTTCCTGCTTACAAAAAGAGGAAACAGTTTCTCTCCTTTTGTTTAATTTTGGGCTGCTGGAGTCCTTCTTGTGTTTTCCTCCACCCTTTGGATTCATGGAGGGAGGGCTTTTTAGACCCAAATATCAGTATAGCAAAGGTAGTTTGTTGCAGTGTCTTTGGACAACTCAAGCGTAATGGATTGTTGTGGTTCTTTGTTCTTAAAAATATGTGCAGTGATTATGCCAATTGTACTTTAAAAATGCCACTTTTAGTCCAATTCTAGGAGCGTAGGGCAGTGTATTTCAATTTGAAACACTTCCAAATAGTTTTGGTATGTCCATGTACAAATAAGCAGTGTCTTTGGACCACTAGAGCTATAGGTCTTGTTAGCGTTAGGTCAGAGGTTGGACTAGGTGATCTTGGAGGTCTCCTTCAGCCTAGATGATTCTGTGATTCTGAGATACTCAATCTCCTGCTGTTTCCTATGCTGTCCTTTATATCTGATATTATAAAGAGAAGTAGTCTACCAAGAACATATTTTTATTACAGAACACTACGTAAAAGCTGACATAAGTGGAAAGGAAAACCAACATGTGGTGGTTAATCACTTCTAAGTAACTAAGAGGCAAACAAGTATATTACATTGCTTTTCTCTCCTAACTGGGACCCCTTCTCCTTTGAAGTGGAGCTTCAAATCTCAAGTGCTGCTGTTGGGGCTGCGTTCAGGCATCGCAGTGCCTATTAGCATAATGTAATCCTTCATGGGACTACTTGAGGCTTTATGGATGCTCTAATTTAAAGGGGAAATTCTTAAGGGGAACTTCTTAAGAGACTTAATGAGAAAATTGGAGAATCTTTCAAATGCTACTAATTTGACTTTTTTTCTCCCTTGTTTCACTTTGATTTTGCATAGAAGGTTTTAGGAACAGGGTTGGCGGAAAATTTCCTGTGCTCTTTGATGGCGAAAAGTGCAGAACTATATCCTGGAGTATGTTAATACAAGCTCTGAAGATATTTTTAGAATATTTTACTTCAGAAAATACTGTATGCATCCTCTGCTTACGTTTTAGAGCTTAATCTTGACGTTACTTGGTTTCTGTTGAGCGCAGCTATTGTGATGGCAACTGGTCAGTCTTTTAAAGCACATTATCTGAAATTTGGAAACAGTTTTCTATAGTTTTCTATAGCACTGATAGAAACGTGCAGTTAACAGCGAAAAACGCTTCTGTCTCAGAGTTGCAGTTACGCTACTGAACACCTAAGGCTTACCTAGAATTATGTAAATGGTGTAGTGGGATATGCAGACTGGTTGTTTGCATTGTAAATACACGCGAGCGGTTACAGCAGAGTTTTAGGCCACTAACAGATGACTGATAAATATTTGCATAAGGGGTTTTGAGTTGCATTTTTTTGTGCAACTCATGAAAATCTTAGCAGAAGTTTCTGCTTTTGTTCTAAAATATTTTGATGTGCAAAGCAATTTTTTTCTGAGAACTTGATTATAAAGATATCTGGAAAGAGTAAGCAGTAATTTGGTAAAATATTGATGATCTGTTGATAATGTCATTTATCTGATACATTTAAAATCATGCCCTCCACTTTTATCTGATACTTGCAGCAATAGCAGGTAAGAAATTAAACATCTACTTAGCCCTCCCGGTCAGCCTTCATTCTTAATTTTTTATTTTTTGTAGTTAAGAACAGTGTGTGTGTCTGTTAGGGACTGCCAATTTAAGCTTCTACCCCTTTCTCACTTTAAGGGAGAAATTAATTTGCATGAAGAACAAAATTGTCATTTCTGTTGTATATTTAGAGTAGTTTGAGTCCGCTTGGCAAGACAGGAAACTGAAAGATGATGAAAAATGCTTCTGCTGCTCTGTAACGTAGTATTTTTCAGAAGCAGTACAGCATATGGAGGAGATGTTTGTACAGCTGTTTGGTAGGGACAGTGATGTTGTGTGCTGTCAGTTTGAAACAGGTGTCCAGCTACATCCTGAGATGATGTTTGGGGCAGTTCTTTATAAATTAATTCAAGAAAACATCTTCAGGTGTACTGTAGTGTATTCACTAGTTAAGACAGTGTGGAATCATCCTTTAAAGTGCGTTGGACATCTTACGATATCATGTAAGTAACTACAGTTGTTTAGTACCGTATGTTAGTAGGTTGTTAAACAAGGTTAAATCTCAAGCTTTAAGCTTTTGACTGGCTTTAAAGGGATGGATGTTCATCCGGCCATTCTGCAAGTACAGCTGAAATCTTGTCAGTAGTTGAGATCTCTCTCCATTTTATATACAGGAAAGGAGTAAAACGGCTTTCCCTAAGACTATAACACATTCTGGCTCTACTGAAGTTTATACTTCCTAAGCCATAGGATTAGAAATTCAAGTTTAACTGGAATTGGTTGAAACTCGCAAAATGTTTAATGACAAAAGTTGCATTCAAAATACTTTGCAAGTGCAGAAACACGACTTGATGAAAGAAAAATCAGCTGCCATAGTAAGCAAATCCTAGGAGTAATGGGAAGGAAATGGAAGACGCTTCAAATTATTTTGGAAGCTGTTCCAAATATACAGGAGGAAATGGGCTCGTGCAGAACTTGTAGAAAAAGATTATAATTTGTTTAGTTTCTAAGGTAATTGCTTGTTGTTTTTCAGGTCTTGAGTTTAAGCTTTTGCCCAGCCTCTCTTCTTCTCTTGCCAGGGCTGGGTTCCGTGTCAGGATAACTGGTATTTATCCATGTAGGTCTTAAAGACGTATTTCACTTCCATGCCAAATTACTTGCAGCCACCGGATCGAGTGCTTGCAGCCTCTTGCAGTTTTGACAGAAGGAAGGCCTCTGCCTTTATACGGGAGGATTTTAACCTCTGCTTGTCAGAGGCGGCTCAAGGCTCGCAGTCACATTCCTGTTCCCTTTTCTGTAAAGGACAGCATTATGAAGCTATTGGAAGAATTTGCCGTACTCATTCTGTCAGATTTATGTGAATTCATATAGTTTAAAGAAATCATAGTTTAAAAACCATGGAATTAGTTTGCTTTCCTTCACAAAACTGGAATGTAAGAAGTTGGGGGGGGGTAAAAAAAAGTTTCATAAGAGTTATTCAAGCTAGTAAGCTAATTAGTATAGATAAATACGGACATGAAAATGCTTGTCTGGGGAGAACTGCTGCCAAAAAGCACAGCTCGGACTTGATTAACATGAGGAACGATTACTTTCTAAAGAAAGCGTAAGTCAGCAAATAACCTCCTTAAATTCTGCATGGTAAGATCACTTCAATGATTATGTAGCAAGTCATTAGTACTGGTAAACAGTATTAGAGGTACTTCAGCTGACTTTTCCCCCACAACTGCTCTTTCCTCCCAGCCCATTTTCCTAAAGTCTGCTGAAACACAAACTCAGTGCTTTATGAATTTTGTTACGTTGCACGCTTTTTTGGCAGTTAAGTGTGACAATGAGGGGAGACCTACCTACAAGGTAAGAATACATGTCAAATCTTTGGAGGAGGGACAAAAGATGTACTTCTCACATGATTTCTTTTCTGCTGATATCTTGGAAATAATGGAGCTGGACAATCAAAACCATTACCAAATAATGTAAATTAAAAAACATTTTTTCCATCAGATAAGCATCTTCAAGGTCTTCAGCCTGGTTGAAAAGACATTTGTCATGACAGAACTGATTTTGTCATGTGAGTCTTTCTTAATAGACCTTCTGGATGAGTTAAGCCATTCTGGGAGGTGCTGGTGTGACCCTGTCAGAAGAGACTGGGACCTCTCCCCTGAGCTCAGTGATCTGCATCGAGAGCAGAAGCTTGCCTCTGCAGTTTCCAGAGAGCCGTCCATGCAGTGGGGTGTGGGTTCCCCCAGGTACTTTTAGACGACAAAAGTGGTCTGCTGAGTGAGGAAAATGACTTGGTTTAAAACTAATCTGAGCAAATATTTAATTTCCACAGTCGTATCTGTGCTAATGTTAAAGACCACAGAGGTCAGAGTGAGGCCTGGGTGGCGGCGGGCAGCACGCTGTGGTGTGTACCAGTTGCTTACGTTTCTGGGTTTTGTCAGACTTTCTTGGCTGCTATCTGTGATGGTTTAGTGGTGTACTGATAAAGGTGAAAAAAAGAAAACGTGGCTACGCAGGTCCTTCAAGTCTGTGGTAGAAGCAGTAGTTTTGAAAGCTATTAGCTCCAGGTTTCAGTAGTCACCAGCTGCAGCATCTTTTAAAGGAAAAAAGTGTTTGATACGAGGATGGGGGTGAGAGCGAGCAGATTAAGTACCCGTTACGTAGGAAAGAGCAGAAAGGTCCTGCGTCTGCTTACAGACGTTATCTTAACTGTGTACTTCTTGAATCCATTAGGTTCTCGTATTTCTGCGCACCAGGCAACCGAGGATATGGTTTTCATGATTAACTGAGTTTCAATGTGCACTGTTGCTCAAAGTAATCAGACTGCCCTCCATTCAGTCCTGTTTCTTCCCCTGTGCTGTGTGCATACGTGAAGTCCATCGAATGAAGAAAATGATTTGGTTTTAAGCTAATCCTAACAATCACACAATTGCCGTGGTCATAGCTGTGCTAATGTTAAAGCAAAGGACAGAGCAGAAAGTGTGGATGCTCAGATGCAGTAGAGGGAAGTACCAGTGCACTTAAACTGATTTAAACTAACTGAAACTTTGCAGTGAGTGTTGTGGTGGGGTGTTAGACTTTGAGGCTTTCAAATTCCTTTTTTCTACTCTTGGCCTGATGTTAACTTAACATTGGCCATGTGATGCTTAGAAGCCTCTGCTAAGCTCCAGAGTGAGATCTGTTTCTGGTGTGGCACCCTCTATTTTTTTTTTTTAGTGTAAGTGGCTTGAAATAGTGCTATCTATAACATAAAAAAGAACGATGTATGCCCGATTGATATTTTTCACAAAGGAAGATAAAAATGCACAGTAACATGGACATACCGCTCATCATCATGCTTTGCTGTTGGAGGTCGACAGAGGTGTGACGCAGGGCGACAGCCAAACACCCCATCTGCTCCACTGAAGATGCTGGAAGTTTTCTCACTGACATCAGGGTGGTAGGTGCTTTGAGCTGACTGTCTCCAGTATCTGTATCCGATTCTTTTTTCCTTGTCATGTTAAAGTATACAGACTCATGTCATGCAATCCAGACAGTTAGAAAGCCACAGACAAGAATGCCACAGATACCTCGTGCGCTGTTTGGTTAAAACAAAGACTAGAATGTCAGGTTGCAGAGAAATTCAAGTAGAGTCTGACAGTTGTGGGTCTAACTTGGGGAATACCTTGATTTAGGCACGCTTATTTCATTGGAAGGTTATGGTAAAACTCATCTGCTGCTTCTTGCTATGGCTTAGTGATAAATCTGGCTCAGAATAGCTGTAGAAAATGCGCATTGAGTGACAAAAGAGGAGCTTATTAGATATGTAAGTAAAAAAAAAAAAAACAAACAGAAGTCTACTTTGCAGAACAAGCACTGATTGATTGTTGCAATTGAGTTGAGGTGCCTTGCATGAGATTTTCACAAATAGACATTTATACATAAGGCTTCTGTCTGCAGTTCTGGGGCACTTGCGGGTGCATGTTGGGCTGTAATTGCTTTGGTTTCCCTATTAATTTTATATTTATTTTGTTTTGTGTGTTTGCACTGATGTCAGAGGAGCTGCCCAGAACTGATACCATGCTAGCCAAAAGCCGAAATAGGCATCTACAGTGGAAGTAAAGGCAGTGAGTAAAACTCCATCCAAAACAAAGTCATTCCTTTACATTTGACAGCTATTTCCGTGTGTTCTTTGCCTGTCTTCCTTTGAGGGAATAAAACACTGGAATGCCCAGAACAATTTAAATGTATGTATCTAGAGTGAGTTGGTGTGAAAACGCTCTGTTTCCTTACCAGAAGCGAAGTGTTGAAATGTCAAGGGCAACTTGTGTTTTTCAGTGTTCTTTTTATTCTTTAAGTTTTCTGAGGCAGGAAGTTTTTCCTGATTTAAATGCAATAAAAATCTATGGTGGCCATGACCTGCTGATTTCTTGGAAAGTTTGCTTCTTTTAAGGTAATTCTCTCAGAGCTCCCATTTCTAGTAAAGTTGATAAAATTTATTTTTTTAAAAAGGTGAACCATTTCTGCCCTCCACCCTTTCTTAAGAATGGTTTTCAGCTTCTGTTGGGAGGGGAAAAAAGTATGGAGATCTGTGTAACTTGAAGGAGGGATTGAAACAGCTCCTTTAATGCATTTGAGCAAGCTGTGCTCAAACAGGGCATCTGCACTGTTCTTTCTGCATAGACCTGTCAGTCAGAATTCATTTTTAGTTGCTGTTGCTGTAGCTGTGCCAAAGGTTATAGGTGTTGCTAAAGACTCTGCGCCTGGGAGAGGTGAGTTTTATTCCACGTCCATACAGCTTGAACATGCAGAGCTTCAGTATTGAACAGCATGCCTTTTTTTTTTTTGCTAGGAAATAAGCAAAATAGAAAGTATGTGAAAGGTAGGTTTGGGAGAAATGGCTAAGCTGCAGTTGGGGGTTGTTTTTTCAAGTGCAAATAATAAGAGAAGCTGTAACATTCAACAGACTTCAGATTGCGTTGCTCTCTACATAATGTGTGACCTTTACACATTCTGGAGTTGGAGAGCTAAGGGGAAATATTTTGGGAATCCTCTATATGCCTGGTGGTTTAAAATTAATTACGGCGAGAGGATGCTTGTAAGTCATCCAAACTTGCCAAGCCCCCAGAAAGCGGACAGCACCAAATTCTGCATGGTTGTATGCAACCTCAGTAACAGCACTCAAATATTTGAATTAAATCATACACGTTGTTAGTTCACAGCATGATCAGGGTTTAAGATTAGTATAATGCCTTCTAAAGCCTGATCAGTATGCTCCTATCTTGAAGTTGCTAAAAGAGACACTGAATCTTGACCGTAAGGCTCACAGGAAGAGTTTGAAATGCTCTGTGGTGGAAAACATTCACAAAATCTAAGCTTTCTGTGGGAAGATATTTCAGTGAGGTTTCTTGCAAAAAGGACAAATGAAAAAGTATCTTTAGAAGCTAATTTCATTTTCCTGAAACTTCAGGAAGTAAAACTGGGATCAGAACACTTAAATTTTCTCAAAACAAAACCTGTAAAACGCAGTGGTTTCATCAGAAACATTGAAACCTGGGTTTTGTTCTGCTTAGAAATGATTGAGAATTTCTCACAATAAAAAAATCCAGAAAGCTTGAATATAAAAAGCATGTTGTTACTGATTAATTTGATGTATTTTTGTGGAAACAGCAATGTATTTGTAATTTAATGAGATCAGGGGAAACATAATTTTTTTGATCATTTGATAATTTCATATACCTTGTCATCTAAGTCAGTTGTACAGCTTTGCTGATACACGCACTTCATGTGTAATATAACATCACTGCTTTATTATTTCAGGGAAAGTCACAGAAGTCACAGCATTCTTTTCTGTGTGCGCTGTTGTTTTTAATTAGATGCCAACAGAAATACAACCCCAAGATAAATGGTCAAGGAAGGAACGTTGCACAGAGGAAGGAGAGAGCAGAGGCCATGCAAGTTTCTTGATCTCTATAAATACATCTGCTCCTAATCCAGGAGTACTGGATTGTCAAAAAAAAAAAAAGAGCATCAAATCTGTTCAGGAAATTTATTTTTTAGGGTATGTTAATGCTTAGATTTATACATTCTGTTATAAAAGGAGGGTTGTTTCCTCAGTACTCAGGTACCCAAAACCGAAGATCCCCACTCCCATCTCTCAGCTGGTGGCCTTGCTTCTAGGTTCCCTGGTTAGTTGAGTGCTGGTGAGCCCTGCCAAGGCCATCCTTCTGAGGCACCTTGTCCTCACCTTTCCCACAAGGAGTCTTGAAGTCCAGGTCTGGTTTTGGGTTTCAGAATGGGTGGGCAACGGGGCTGCATGTAAGGAAACTGGGTGCTGTGTGTGGGTCCCTCGCTGCACATCCGCATGGCACAAAGCCTTCCCATAGGGAGGGACGTTTGTGCTTTGCTATGCAAATGTGATGTGGGGGATCTGGTATTGCATTTCAGAGGAAAAATATGGTCTTTGCCTTCTTGTAACTGTTGATTTAAAAACTTGAATACAACTAATACAGCTGCCCCAGGTCCCTGCGACGTCACCCTCAGAGTGCTCCAAACACAGGCTTGTGTAGTTTGCAGCCATCTGCAGGGCTTATCTCATGATCTGACTTGCTTTTGTCTCGGTATGTCAGCGCTCAGACACTTTTGTCTACAAACATGTTTTTGCTCGAGTCGAGTCACTTATCTTTACACAGTACTCTGTTAGTTCCTGTAATTCAGATAGCTCAGAAAAAATAAATTGCTCAGTCTATTTTCTAACAGCCTCGAGGAAGCTTAAAAAAAAAGTGAGTTTGCAAAGTAACTTGGTGGTACTATCTACTGCAGCTCTCTGCGTATCTGTTATTTGCTAGTCAAATAATTCCCAAAGGCAGCATCTAACCACTCTTCCCACTACCCCCCAAACTGCCATGGTGAATGAAAGCAGCTTATTTTATATCAAGTAATAACTAACAGTTGTCTCCTATGCCATCAAGCAATCAAACATTGTGTAGTTGGCTGTTGTATTTACACGGAGAAGCATTTATGCTTGGTTTTATGGTGCAAACTGGAAACCGAGTGCTTAAAGCAGTATAAATAGGTCATTTCCTGCATCGTTTCCCTCTAAATACTTGGGGGGAGATGTTCAGCCATCGGCCAGCCTGCTTTTCCAGAGATCTCCTTCATCGAGTCTTCAAAGCAAGATTTTTGTCTGTGGCCGTGAGGAAAGGTGCTGAATATCATGTCTAAACATTATTTGCTAAAAAGTAATACTGGTTCCATTTTGGAAAGTGTTAGTTCAAGCTTCTTAAAAATGTTGCTGAGATCCAAGTGACCTCACCTGTATCTGTAGTTTACTACATAGACCTTCTCTGAGATCTTACACATTTTTTAAAAAGAATTTTAGCCTCTTTTTAGGATTTTTGTGTTCTTTTGCTAGTTCGGCTGCATCTTACTGTGTTTAAAAAAAAAAAAATATGAAAGCAGGTATATTTTGCATTTTATTAAGTTTTCTTTCACGTTTCTGAAGATCGTGGGGATTATCTCCTATGAAAACAGGCTGAGTGAGTTGGGGTTGTTCAGCCTGGAGAAGAGAAGGCTCCGGGGAGGCCTTACAGCGGCCTTCCAGTGCCTAAAGGGGGCCTACAGGAAAGCTGGGGAGGGACTCTTGGTCAGGGGGTGTAGGGATAGGACAAGGGAGAATGGCTTTAAACTAAAGGAGGGGAGATATAGGTTAGAAATTAGGAAGAAATTCTTCATCACTCAGAGGGTGGTGAGGCCCTGGCACAGGCTGTCCAGAGAAGCTGTGGATGCCCCATCCCTGGAGGTGTTCAAGGCCGGGTTGGATGGGGCTTTGGGCAACCTGGTCTAGTAATGGAAGAGGTCCCTGGCCATGGAAGGGGGGATGAAACTAGGTGATCTTTAAGGTCCCTTCCAACCCAAGCCATTCTGTGATTCTGTTTTAGTGCAAGACACTTCTGATTCCATCCTTTCTTGGCGATACTCATGTGTTGACAATATCTGTTATATTTTTGTCTCAAATCTATGAAAAACTAGTGTAGATATACTGATGGTAGAATTGTTTCTGTTACAGATGTCCGCATTTATATGTAGCTGAGGAAGCCAATTAATGCTGTAGGTCAGTGAAATTGCCCTCAAGAGGAGGAGGGGAGAGTGAAGCAATAACCAGATAGAAGTCTGGGTGGCAAACTGTGTAATATCCACTTCTGAGTTAGCTGTTAAACTTTCAAAGAAAGCAGCAGGAAAAATACGAAGTAAATGTTAAAATACCAGATCTGCAGAATCACTAAAAAGTGTGAAATGGGTGCAGCGTCCAAGAATACAGATACCAGTGTCTTCCAAGGTTTTGTTTCAGATCTGCTCAGACAAGTTATTGAGAAGTCTGGGGATGTTTTGATGATTTTCATACTGTGAAAACTCAATTTTTTATTTTCAGATTGGGAGCAATGTGTCCTTAATGAAGACTGACTAATAATAGCATCCTAGAACAGTTTGGTTTGGAAGAGACCTCTGAAGGTCATCTAGTCGAACCCAAGGAGTTTTTAAAATGTTAATCTGATTTCTAGCGTGCTACTCCCTACCTCCATTGTATCATACTTTATCTGATCGTTAACCAACTGCTTGTAAGGCAGCAGTGTTTAACTGGAGACACCTTGCTAATCCTGTCAGCTGGGTGCTCAGAAGCTCTGCTTATGCCTCTGCCTTGAAAGCTGAGCACAATGGGATGACTGCCAGGTTTTGTCTGCTCTGAGCAAAGACTAGGTGTGGACTAGGGTAACTAAACTTTGCCCATTCTCTCATGGTGGTCACAGAAGTATAGGTTCAAATTAAGACCAAAAGCCATCATACGGGATGGGTTTATGCCCGGAATGTTGTTACGGTCTGCTGTAAGATAATTGTGCTACAAATTTATTTTCTTTTTGGTTTTGTGTAATTTTTTGCAGATATTTTCTAAAAGTGGTCTTTAAATCTGTTGCATAAAACAGTATTTGTGCTTGTGTTGCTGTATTTTGATGTGAAACATGACATCAGGTTGCTTTTGGAACTCCAATTTCTTTGCCTCCTTCTTCTACTTAAACTGTTCTTCTACTTAAACTGTACAAAGTATATTGCAGAGCACTCACAGTAATCTCTTCAGGATCATACATTAATCTGTTCTTACAGGCTTCAGAAGATGTAACTCTTCCCAGCTAATGCTCCTTTTTCTAGAGGATTAATCTTTCTGTATTTGCAGCTCATTCTAGACCTCTACGTTCTCAGCAGGTTATTTGTTGTCTACAGTTTTGTTCAATTCATAATTAATCGAATCCTCAGCTCTGTTGAAAGATACTGTCCTGCTTTTAAAAACTGCTGTCCACAAAGTTTCCCAACACGCTTAATGCTTTACCTGGCTTAAGAGTTACTGGTGGTATGTTGTGCCTAAATCTGTCAAGATAAAGAGAAACTGGAAAGAAGTGAGACTTGAAACTGAGTTAGTGACTTTAAGCAAAGATCTAAAAGAGATGCCATGTTGCTGGTACCTGAAGGAAATTAGTGTTAAATGTTTTTGCATGAAAAATGCACGTTGCCAGTTGGGCTTTGAGCAGCTAGTCAAAGTCAGAGGTTTAGGTATGATGATTTATTGGGAATGCATCATCCAAAGGCAGAGCTGATGTGCTGTGGTATGTGTCCCAGCACAGGCTGCGAGGAAAACGAGGTAACAGGCTCACTCTTGGGCTGAAGTTGCATGTTTTCATCAGCATGCCATTATGCTGGCTTATTTTCATCCACATTTAATGCTGCTTTGTAATCACCTCAGAGTATTTTGCTGGATCGAAGAAGATGAGAGGTGCGAGGGGAATGTCGTGTCTGCACTTGTACTCAGACAAGTAATTCCTGGAACTGCTACTCTTGGTTAACTGTTCTGGGAACAGTGACTGTGCAAGTCAGAAGTGAAATGGCCAGGAAGAGCAAACTTAGCACGATATGGTACTCTAACAATCTGGTCATTACTACAGTAATTACAGAATTTTAATCTCCTTACTGATATGGGCACTTTGTGACCTCCAAAATAATGAAGAGAGGAAGCGCTTGACTGCTATTTTGCTCCGGAGTGCAATACTTTTTCATGTATAATAATTGTAGAAATATTGTGTTCTTAATACTTGCATGCCGTCGGTTAATGTAATGGTCCTTTAAAGCATCTCTTAACTTCCTTTCCAAAAATTGTCTTCACACCCTGCAGTGTTCTTACTGTGGTTGATACAATTCTCAACCTCAAGATTTTTGGCAGGACACTTTGTTGCTGACTGATGATGCATCACCGTTTCCGACAGTCCAACGGCTCACATTGGGCGGATTTTAGTTTATGAATTGTACACGAATTCTTGTGCTGAGTGTTGGGGGGGAACTGGTAGGAGCCCCATTTGTCTTTGAGACATTTGGCTTTTGCTTAAAAACCTTGGCAAGTAAGGTGTGTCCAAGAATTAGTCATACTTGAAGCCTGGCTGCAATTGGGAGCTAGGCAATAAACATGCTGATGACTTCAGATAAGGTTGTTTTTGTAGCAGCACTGCCCATTCAGACCAAAGATCCATATGGAAGAGGCCTGTGGCAATTGCTGTGGGGAAAAGTATGTGCAGGACTAGGCTACAGTGTCGCTTACATTGATGTCCAGCAGAATAGCCACAGAACCATTAAGGCTGGAAAAGCCCTCCAAGATCATCTGGTCCAACCATCCACCTACCACCAGTGTCACCCACTAAATCATGTCCCTAAGCACCACGTCCAACCTCTCCTTGAACACCCCCAGGGACGGTGACTCCACCACCTCCCTGGGCAACCCGTCCCAGTGCCTGACTGCTCTTTCTGAGAAGAAATGGCTCCTCATTTCCTGCCATGGGCTACTACTCTCCTGGCACAATGGTAACTGTTTTATTACTTTCCCAGTAATTCTTTACACTTTGACTTCTGAGCATTGAGGTGGTGTTATCAGAATTACACTAACTCTAAATATCTCATAAAATAATAGTGATCACAGAGCCCTAGTCAATGCAAAGTTAAGGTAATTTTTGTTCATTATTTTTGTTTTTATCATCAAGTACTATGGCTTTATCATCAAGTCACTGAAAATCATGAGATCTTTTGGCAGTGTGTTTGGTTCACTTAAAATTGAGCATTTTGTGCTACTAGTAGCAGCCTTTTCTTCCTGGTCCTGCCACCTTTTCCCCATTGGTAATGAAAGTTAAACAGCTGCTGTCTCAGCAGAGAGTGTGAAGCTTCACTGGTGACCTCTCTCCACAGTGAAAACAGACTATTCATGCCCTTGATATTTCTCTTTTAGCCAATTACTGCCTTCCCATCTGCCCTGTGGCAGCACTTTCTCTAAAGAGCCTTTCCTGAAGGAGCCTCTTCAAGCCTTCATGGAGAACAGGTGTAGTGTGTTTAAGGGGCAGGGGTTTGGTAGTGGGGGGCCATAGGGGTGGTTTCTGTGAGAAGAATCCAGCAGCTGCCCCATGTTAGATAAAGGCCCCACTGCTGGCCAGAGCCAAGCCATGAGCATTGTTGTTTGTGACTCTAGGAGAGTAGATTTAGGAAGGGGGAAAAAAAATTGCCATGCAACAGCAGCTGGGGAGAAGAGTGGGAACAGCCGTGCAGCCCCCAGGTCAGTGCAGCAGGGAGGGCAGGAGGTGCTCCAGGCACGCAGCAGCAGTTCCCCTGCGGGCTGTGGAGAGGCCCCTGGTGGAGCAGGCTGTCCCCCTGCAGCCCATGGGTCCCACATGGAGCAGATCTCCACGCTGCAGCCCGTGGAGGAGCCCCCGGTGGAGCAGGTGGATGTGGCCTGGAGGAGGCTGCGGCCCATGGAGAGCCCCCGCAGGAGCAGGCCCCGGGCCGCAGCTGCAGCCTGTGGAGAGGAGCCCACGCAGGAGCAGGGGTCTGGGGGTGCCAAAATCCCATGGGAGAGACCCCACATGGAGCAGGGGCAGGGAGTGACGGTGAAGAAGTGGCAGAGACAAAGCGTCAGGGACTGACTGCAGCCCCATTCCCCTGTGCCTCTCGAGAGGAGGAGGTGGAAGAGAGTGGATGGGGATGAAGTTCTTTTTTCTTTCCTTGGTTTCTCACTTCTCTAGCCTATTAGTAATGGACAATAAATTTTGCTGTCTACCTACTCTGAGTCTGTTTTGCCTGTCATGGTAATTGTTGAGTGATCTCCCCATCCTTATCTCAATATTAGAGCCATTTGCGTTGTATTTTCTCCCCCTTTCCTTTTTGAGGATGGGGAGTGAGCGAAGGCCTGTGGTGGAGCTCAGCTGCCCTCCGAAGTAAAACCACTACACTAGGACACCTGTCTGCAGGATGACCCTGCTCATGGATGTCTTCCACTACTTTAGAAGAGAAATCCTGGGATTTGTGAGGCATGACTTCCCTTGCTCTAGCCTCATGCTGCCACTGAAAGGTGCTGTCTCATGTCATTCTACAGCTGCTCCTTTCTGTCTCATCATTTGATCACATGCAGACACTAGCACTCCTGTAAGGTGCCATAAATAGGAGAGCACCTCAGAGCGTACAACTAAAGCATCCCCTGCCCAAAATTAAGTAAAACCAGTAGAACAGGGAAAAAAAAAAAACAAAAACACACAGTTCCTGGTCCACTTCTCCGTGCAGCCACTCAACTCTGCTTGCCCAAGCCACGCTGGGGATAGTTGGACAGAGCAGGTTGATGGAGGGGTTTGAGACTTGTGTCTTCTGGTGCAATACTAGCTTATGCTGATTTAGAGTGTTGTGTAGTTAAAGTTTTAATGTGCTGAATATTGAAAGGCTTGCTAGG
Organism: Oxyura jamaicensis; assembly: GCF_011077185.1. Taxonomy (NCBI): domain Eukaryota; kingdom Metazoa; phylum Chordata; class Aves; order Anseriformes; family Anatidae; genus Oxyura; species Oxyura jamaicensis. Next base: position 175,872,963 of record NC_048893.1, read on the forward strand.
TAACTATAGACATATATATATTTAATAAAAAGGGGTGTATGTTGGGTGAGTGGTGAGCAGAAAAGCTGCTGAAGAAAGCCATGCAGGAGCCTACTGCAAGCCATGTAGCAGCAGTCTTCCCCGGGTCGTTCTGACTGCTTTAAACCAAATAGTCAAATAAAGACACAGTTCTGGTTGGAGGCTGTTCTTCCAAACTCCTTTCAAAGCAATTCTTTCAGAAGTTAGTTTCACTGCCTTGGCAAACAGGAATGGTCTTGATGCCCATGGTTCATTTTTCTCTTCAACATTCAGCTGCTGATTAGTTTACAGAGGTACAAAGCAATCACTGTGTCAGTAGTTTTCCTATTTGTAGAGCACTATCATCTGTCTGCATAGTATTTTTTACACATACCAATACTATTAGTCTGTCTTAACACAACAGGTCTGTCATCTTTATGGTTAACATTTAAAAACCAAAGAAAAAATGATTGCTAGAAGATTGATTGGGTCCTGTTTCACTTTCTAAATTTAGCTTGACTTTATTTCTACTTCAAAAGCATCTGTCAGCCCTGATATCTAATCGTGCCTGTCAACTGTTCATCTTGCTGTGGTACACTTGAGTTTTTTCTTCTTTTTCACACCTTCCTTCTAATTTCTAGGGAAGATGTCACATGCATCCTTCTCCATTTCTAGGGAACATATCTTGGTGATGCTCTTATATCCCGCACTGAGGTGGCCCTGTGGGCACTTACGGAGCAACCTTGTGAAACAGAGAACTGGTTCATACAAAGCAATCTTCTGAAGAACAATTTTGAGAGTGGAGAGGAACTATAAAGATAATGGATTTACCACCTTATTTAAAGCAACACCAATTTAAGATGCATGTCCTGGCTTGTGGCAACCTGACTTTCCTTCTCTAATTGAAGATAGCTTATTTTTCATTGGGCCTTCAACTACCTCTTTATATGAAATAGCAGTTTCTCCCATTAGAGATGCTTCGTTTCATATTAATATGTATATAGGTATGCTAGAGACTATCTACAGCGGGATCTCTAAAGCAGTTCCAAGTTCCCATGAGGGGTTCAAAGTGTCAGAATAGTTGCTCTTCCTATGGTGCAGTATATGCTTTTTTTTTCTGAGAATCTGCAACATGAGAGAACTGGACTTGAAAGTCCGGAGTAGGCTTGGGGCTAGGACACCCACATTCAGATCAGCTGTTCATGTGCTTTCTGTCAAGGACTTCAAATAATTGGAGTTTGCGTGATTTGCAAATGCTGTCAGTGTGTGCTTGTCACCTTCTTTGTAGTTTATGACTTTCCAAGTCTTTTGTGTGAGGAGGAAAAGCCTGTTAAAACATAGCTCTCAGATGACCAGGACTAATTAACATCGTTTTTTTTTCTCTTTTTTTCCTTTGTCCGTTTCGCATTTAGATAAAAGGAGATGATCACAAAGCTTGATGACAACGCTTTGTTCAGTGTTACACTAGCCGTAAGTTAGAAGGAGGACTTGTATTAAACATACAGTTGCTCTAAGGAGTTAAAAGCAGATCTGACAATATTCTTAAATGAATTACACTGCTAACACTGCAGCTGTTAATGTTATCTTTAAAAAAAATTGTAATAACAAGCCCTTATAGGATCATAATTTATATAAACAGCTCACATAGTAGGAGATAGGTACATATGTGAAATTAAAACAGTCCTTAATCTTGCATTTTTTTTTCATGGCAATACTCTTTAAATGTAGACTGAAGTATATCTTGGTGTGGCAGATCTAAATTATTTCAAAATTGTGAATATGTCGTGCAGTGTTTCTGAAAATAGAGTTGCAAACCAAAGTCAGCTTTCTAAGCATGTAATTCTGTCCTGGACAAGAGGAATGGAAGTTGATAGCTCCCATCTGCTCTTTGTCCTTTCATTCCGAGGTTGTCAATTCTAAATTAGCTTTATTTTGCCATACAAAATCACATCTACGTTCTTAGCATATTATGAATAAAAACATTCCTTAATGTTATGTGTTGTATTGATTGACTCAGTAATTTGTGGTGGTGTTAGTTATCAAAAACCAAGAAACCCCACAATGTTGCTAGGCATTGAGATGCACAATTTAACGATAAACATTGTATTAAGATACATAATGGGGAGGAAATAACTGAAAACCGATTAGAAAATTACTGTAAAGAAGGGAAGTGCAAAGTGGTAGAAAATGAAGAGAAAAGCAGATCTTAAAATATTGCAAACTGCTAGTTAACACTGCCTGAGAGGAAAGCTGCTTGGGGATTTCCTTTATAATCAGTGGGCTACACCCAAACCCCAGGGTAGCTGTTGTCTGTATTTAAGGCTTTAGGTCGTTCATTTAATCTCATGGAAACCAAAGTCCTGTTAAACATGGAGTTGGGACAGAGCTGATATAAAGAAAAGGAAGCTGGGAAGCACCCGTGTGTCCTGTATTTCATCACAGCCAAATAAAGGTCAGCCAACAAGAAAGTCAGTGTGTTTTGTCCAGAAAAGGAGCTTGAAGACTGTGAAAAAATGACCATAAAGGCTTGTGGTGCAGGTATTGTCGCAGGGAAGCATCATGTAGAGGCGACCTGAACTAACCACAAAATAATGCACAGTTTGGTTTTGCAGAGTTATACTTGATTTGAGAGGGGACTGAGTCAAATTTCTGTCTTGTTCTTGGTTCCTCTGCCAATGGCCATTTGACCCTGAGAAATCTTGGCCCTTACTTGATTTTCTCCCTTTTCGCACCACTAAAATGGGGCTTTGCTAGCTACCATGTGGAAGTCTCAAACGAAAAGCAGCATCCCGTTTTATTAGTGAAATTTATTCCATGGCTGCATTTGGCATTAAGGTAAAAATTGCGCAAAACTCCTTTCACATGAAAGGAATGCATTGGAGGTGACCTGTTGACCTGAAGTGCTGCTTAAGAGCTTTGAAAAGCAATATAAAATTTGTAAAAGATAGTGTGAATAATGTCACTTTAGAAAGGAGTTACTGATTAACGTTCCTGCTAGATAAAGCTGGACCTGGGGGTTAAAGTTCCTTTTTTTGACTCTTACTTTGGGGACTGGTAACTGTCTGGTTATTGACATCATATTTTGTTAATTCAAGTGAGAGGTAGATTGTTGAATACCAAATAGTGTGACTGAAGCTGAACAGAGTTAGCACTGATAAGCTCTGGATAATTTCTGGCCTTGAAAAATGACTGCAAGCTGCAAAATGCACTCAAGATTCACTAAATACAAGTATTTTTCATGTTTGTATGTATATAAAGGAGGCAGGGTTATAATTAAGCCCTTAATAGCTGATTTATTTTGTAGAGTGGAGGTTAGGTGCATTTGCAAAAACTCACCTCTGTGTTTCAACATTGTCTTGGGTTTTTGTGAGGCACCAGTTTTGTCGGTGCAGTTAGTGCCTACCTTTTGTTTGCCGCATGTGGCTGTGCATTTGGAAAGCTACAAGTAATAGTGGTAGATGGCCCTGGGAGAAGAGCACAGATGGCTTTACCTAAAGCGCTTTCAACCATAAAGCGCAAATTACAATCGTCATGATGCTCACCTTCCATTTCACCAGGTCTAAAAACTAAATAACCTTTTCCTGCTCTGTGCAGCTCCATTACTAACCAAGTTTCTGCTGTCGGGTCATGAGTAACTGTGCTTTGCCCAAGGTAACCTGTTGAGTCTATGCTTTAACACATCCCACCATTGCTCATGCCAGCCAGCCTCTGCTGCTGGAAGCCAGCTGGGATGTGACAACCACTCATTTATGGCCACACATCGTATTTATTTATTTTTACCACCAGGTCAACGAGAATTTGGAGGGGGCAGGAGGTGTACTGGATTTGCTGTGTCTTACTACTCTGTCTCTATAAGTAGATTTTCAATGCAACGAATATGTTCTTGCTTACTGTACTTCATCTACCTGATGGAAAGCAGCACTTTTCATAAATTCCTGTAGGGTAAAGTTTCATGTGCAAATCAGCTGATTTAACTGGTTGCTTCCAGTAAATGTGGGAGATCTTGTACTCCCTGTTTTCTGCTCTTCCTTACTTTGTTCCCAACCTTAGTGTTATTGCTGCCTTGTCTGTTCTTAATGCTTGCTCTGGCTTGGTTTGCTTGATTCTGAGCTGATTCAACTCAAACCAATTCTTTTTCTTTATGTTAAATTTCTGCTATTGTAGTGCATCAGATTGACTTGCCTGGAGATTGGATGAATGTTAATGCTACTAAATAGGAGGAAAGACAGAAGGAAATCATTTAAAAGTCGGCAGATCCCTTTCATAGGCAGTAAGCTGCCATGTCTCCTCTCATTCTGTCATTATCAGACATTTAATGACTTCTTCGCCTCTAACACTGGTGATGGGCCCTGGGATAGCCAGCTCTGAATTTCTACGGGATTTGCTGGTCCAGCTGGATGCATATGGGGCCCGATGGGATTTATCCCACGGTACCCAGAGAGCTGGCTGATCTCACCGAGACCTCTCTCAATTATTTTCAGCAGTCTTGGGAAGTCCCAGTTGGCTTGAAGCTGCCAAATGTCATCCCAGTTTTCAAGAAGAGTAAGAAAGAAGACCCTTGTAATTACAGGCCTTTCAGTTTCACTTTGGTGTCTGGTGAAATTATGCAGAAGATTATTCTGGGAGTTACTGAAAAACTCTTGGAAGACAGTGCAGTCACTGGTCACATCCTACACAGGTTGACGAGGGGAAAGTCCTGCTTAACAAACTTAATTTCCTTTTATAACAAGGTTGACCTTTTATGGTCCTTTTATGACCACCTAGGGAAGCCAGTAGATGTAATCCTTGTGTATTTCAGCAAAACTTTAGATCCTGTCTTTCGCAGTATCCTTCTGCACACAGCTAGAGAAGTGCATAATGCGATGGGTGAACAGTTTTCTGATGGATCTAGCCCAAAGAGTTGTAGTATATGCGGTTACACCAGGCCAGCAGCAAGTCACTGGTTGGGTTCCCGAGCTCCATTCTGGGGCCAGTTTTCTTCAATGTTTTTATAAATGGTCTGTATGCAGGACTGGAACGCGTAGTAAGCAAGTTTGCAGATGATACTAAATTAGGAGGAGCTGCTGACTCCCTAGAGGTTAAAGAGGCCTTGCAGAGATCTTGACAAATCAGCAGGTTGGGCAATCACCAGCCACATGAAGTTTAACAAGTGCTGGATTCTGCACCTGGGATGGGACAACCCTGGCTATACGTACAGATTGGATGATGAGAGGCTAAAGAGCAGTCCCACAGAAAGGGCTCTGGGGGTTGTGGTCACAGCAAGCTGCACACGAGCCAGCAGCGTGCCCTGGCAGCCAGGAGGGCCAACCGTACCCTGGGGTGCATCAGGCCCAGCACTGCCAGCCGGGCGAGGGAAGGGATTGTCCCGCTCTGCTCTGCGCTGGGCGGCCTCACCTCCAGCACTGTGTGCAGCTCTGGGTGCCACAGGGTAAGGAGGGCATAAAGCTATCAGTGCCCCAAGGAGGGGCTGAGGCCCCTTGGTTTGTTCAGAGCAGGCTGAGGGGAGGCCTCATGGCGGCCTGCAGCTCCCGCACGAGGGGAGCGGAGGGGCAGGCGCTGAGCTCTGCTCTCTGGGGACAGCGACAGGACCCGAGGGAACGGCATGGAGCTGGGACAGGGGAGGGTCAGGCTGGGTGTTAGGGAAAGGTTCTGCACCCAGAGGGTGGTCGGGCACTGGGACGGGCTCCCCAGGGCTGTGGTCACGGCCCCAAGCCTGCTGAGTTGAAGAAGTGTTTGGACAGTGCTCTCAGGCACATGGTCTGATTTTTGGGCACTCCTTTGTGGAGCCAAGGGTTGAACTCGATTATGCTTTTGGGTCCCTTCCAACTCAGGATATTCTGTGGTTCTGTGATTAACTGAAGTGATTAATAAAACCACACTCGGTGTAGTGAAAACTGGAGCAGGGTTGGGAAGAGGACCCAGAACTTCTGGTCTCAAGTGCTAACTTCAAAAACCGTGACTTCTGTTTCCATTTCTTGACCTCTTCCTCACCCTTTATCAATTCCCTTTTCTTCTACTTATGTTTATTTAAAAAAATGCTTTCCAGTCATTGTAGTTAAAACGTTAAACAAATGAAGTGGGATTAACTCTTAGTCAAGGAATCAAGAGATGTTTTCAGAATGAATTAGTGATTGCTCTAGGAAAGAAACCACAAACCTGGATTCTTCAGAGCGTAGTGAGACACTGTTGGGAATAATACAGAAGAGCAGGCAAAATGGCCAGAAGAATAAGAAATGAAGGTCATGTCTTCATTTTCCTTAAGGGCAGCACTGAAAGAGACAAGTGAGAAAGCACGTGCATTCCTAAATACAAGGAAGGATGATGCAAGCCAGTCCAAGATCTGGTTGAGAAATGATGGAGAAATAACTGTGTGGTTATGAGTCAGTAACTGATGTTTTTCTGTTATGGATGGAACTGCTTCAGTATTGCCCAAATCCTAATTTAAAAATTACGCAATATGATGAATTGTAAATCTCAAGCCACTCTCATCTTGTTGCTCTGAGTTTGTAGTTGTCACACTTCAGAAGGAAAGTGCTCTTTTAGAAATAAGACTAAAAGAAGGAGGTCCTAATGCTGGTTTTAATGCTATTAAAACTGGTAAGAATCACCTTCAGCTTGCTTAACGGCATGCGGTGTTCCTATATGTTATTGTACAGGTTCGTCATTTGTGACATCAGATTTTGTTAGTAATATATGTATTTGTAGGATCAAACAGGCCTTGGACAAACAGATGACATTTTACGTAGGAAGTATTGACCTGACTGTTTTTGTGGCTTTTAGGAGACCATTTGGAGGAAAAAGCTGAATTTCACTTTATGTCCTGTCTTTAGTAGCACTGCTTTGAACCCTGAGAAGGCAGCTGGTTTTCTGTAAGATGCTGTTCTGTTGCTTCTGGACTTCTGATGCTGCCTTCTTGGCAGGCAACATTCAGCTCAAGGATGAGAGTCCTGTTTAAAGAAAGTGTAAAAAACAGAAGCCAGCAACCCCGTGTTTTCAAAATTAGGTATAAATTTGATGCCTAATTATTTTCCCATGAAGACTTGCTGTCTCAGCAGAATTCTGCCCTGTACGTGACATGCAAACAGCAGAAGCCTGAGATTCTGTTTCTGCAAGATTTCTGTTTGTTACCGCTGTTAGCAGTGGTACTAAAGTTACTTTGGCCAGAACCATCTACGTTCCGCTTATATCCTCTCTTCATTGCTTCCTAATTGAAGATCTTAGTAGGTTCAAGCTTGTTCCAGCTGCCTTGCCTAAAGTCCAGATAACTGACCTAAAATCAAAATGTGTGGACTCTTTTTTTTTTTCTTTAAATATGTCCTTTAGTGCCAAATTGATGTTGTGGAGTTCCTCTCCATCAGCATGGTTACCTGTTGAAAGCTAGGTAACCAAAGCAGGATCAGGTCACTGTACTTGCCTTTAAGATCCCAATTGGGCATAAGGGCAGAGATTCAACGCGTGCAGAGTGACTATAGCCCTTGCCAAAAGTAGCCCTAGGAAAATCACATCCAAAAATGGTATTGCAGAGATCTGAGTAGTCCCTGGTGCAATGAGATGAGTTATGACTGCGTTTTGTATGTTATCTATCACGTGTAAAATATTAGGCAGACATGGTGGCAGCCATGGTACCTTTCTTTCATCAGTTACCTTTTAGTCACCCGTATGTTTTTCGAGAATGCGACCTTTTGTCTTCATACCCGATGTGCCATTTACTTCTCTCTTCAGGAATGGCTTTTTAATGGGAATCAGTAAGAGACTTTAGAATACAACATTATCTGAACTCTGCAACTGACCTCTATCTATTGGACAGAAAAAATGTTTGATGTATTTTAATAGTTGAAATTGGTTGGTATTAGTGGACAAAGCATGAGTGCTTTGAAGGATTTCTAAGCATTAATCTTCTGTTTCGGAGCATATTTTGGAGTTTGTTTTTAGAGAAGGAATAAAATCTTTCCAATGACAGTTCTCAGTGTAATGCGTTGCTACTGTGATTTTTCTAGGATTCACCTCTGTTTGATCTTATCAAGCAGTCGAAAGAGAGAGAAGGTCAGACTGATCAGCCTGAGCCCGCCTCCACTCTAAATCTGCCTCTCCAACATAACCACACTGCAGCAGACCTGTAAGTGACATGCATGCTTGGTGTCTAGTGACATGTATAGCTAATTATCTCCCTTAATATTTAAATCCAAGCCCCATCAAACTTGTAATTGCAAACTGTTACCTTACTTGTCTAGGAATAAACAAGTCCCTTAACAGTAAAATGGTTTTGACTTGAGGTTAGTTGGGTTTTGGCTTGAGGTTAGTTAGTGGAGTGAGTGGATGGGTACGAGTTTTGTGAGAGGAGGGGAAGGAGGAGAGAAGGATGGTGCAGCTCCTTTGTGCTGTCACTAACACATTTCTCTTGCTTTTTTGAGCTGTAGTAAGAAGGAATACAGGCTAGTATTTAATAAATAATTTAAGTTTTTATTTTTGATATGGGAATAAAGGTTACAGTACCCAATTCATTTAATCTTGTAGCGGGAGAGGGAAGAGTTTGTGCAAGTATTACTCATTTTAAATAATTCCTTTATCTTGTGATGTTAAGTGCTTAATAGAAGTTGAATCTCCAGGTATCTTTCTCCTGTGAGATCTCCTAAGAAGAAAGCATCTGGACACCCTCACAGTGCTACTTCCAATCCAGATGCTCAGCCAGCTGCAAGCTCTCAGACACAGAAACCACAAAAATCTACCTCCCTCTCTCTGTTCTACAAAAAAGGTTTGTAGCTTCTGTACCTACTGAAGTTGCAAAGTGGTCATTTATCTGGTTTTGGAGCTCAACATTCTTAAGAGGCAATGATGGAAATATGTAGCAAAAGGCCATACAAACCCTTAACTGAACTGCTATTGAAAGAAATTGTAAAATGGTGCCCAGGTTAATGAGTGCACTCTGCACACTAAGTTTCAGCTGAAAGCTTATCTGCTGTTTGTAAGAATGAGCACGTTGGCTTAGATGAAGGGTTCGTCTATCATAATATCCATTTTCCAACAGTGGCCATAAATAGGTGTCACAGAAAGCTCAAGAACTGGGCAAGCTTATGTGATGCTTCCCCTGAATGCTTTTCTGAGCTTTGACTTTTTCCAGCTTGGGGGTTTCCCTGAGCTTTCTGTGATATGTCTGCTTAATAACTCTCAGTAGATTCATTTCCCAAATGCTTGTCCAGACCTTTTGAATCGACCCAGACACATGCAGTATTGTACAGCGTGGACTTCCACGTGTCCACTTCCATTTCTTCTGAACCTAACTAGTTTGTCTGATAGCTCCTAGTTCTTGTAGTGGGAGATGGTGAACACTTAATTGCTGTCCATCCTCCATCATGTTCCTCTTATTTTGTATACCCCTCTTATTACCATTTCAGTTTATTTTTCGTTTCTATCCCTCAAGTGTATCTACTGGCCTATACTCGATTACATACCCTGTTCTTTCGGCTTCTCTCTGAACATCCTGACCTGGAACCCTTGATCTGGACCCTCTTCCAGCACACACTGCAAAATGAATATGAACTTATGAGAGACAGACACTTGGACCAGGTAACGCTAAAAAAAATGTTTCAAAAGGCTTTCCTGCACAAAATGTTCCTTACACATTCTTTAACTGCTAAAAATTACCACCTGGGCTTTTATTTCTCTATTGATCAGAAATTAAGCACTTAGTGAAGTGTATTTTTGATCATCTCAGGTTTGTTTCTAAGTACTATGAAATTCTCAAAATACCACGTATGGCTATTTTCAAAATAATGAACAGAGACCAAATTTTCTATTAATTTGTGTAAGAAAATACTGATTTTCTTTGGGAAGACAAAATATTTGACTGATCTTTGTTTTGTTACTGGACCCTAAAGCTTCAGTCTGTGAAATGGGTTTGAAAAGGTATTACCAGCTGCAATTAGTTAATTGTCCTACAGAAAGGGAGGGAACAGCAGTTGACATTTTCTGAAAGTTCTTATGAAGGTGAGTTGCACGGTGACTTTCAGAGCACAGCCAGTAACAGAAAGCTTATAAACTGAGCTTTTGCTTTTGTTTATTTCAAGAACAGCCATTAGGAAAGTTTCAAAGTCAGTAGCAAAGCTTCTTTTGCTCTCACTGAAGCCAGTATTGCTTTCTTTTTTAAAAACATGAAAGCACAGTAGAGTATCACAGAAAAAGTAGGATTTCAAAAGTTGAAATGAAAAGCCTGAATTAATTTGCTGCGTTTTCAGTTGTTTTTTTTTCTTGTTTCTTTAATAGATCATGATGTGTTCCATGTATGGCATATGCAAAGTAAAAAATGTGGATCTTAGATTTAAAATAATAGTTTCAGCATACAAGGAGCTTCCCAATACAAACCAAGAGGTATGGAAATTCTTTAATATGCTACACAACATGATAAACATTTTTTTTTTACTTGTTTTTCTCTGTATAAAATGAAAAACCAGGCTTAGGTATGTTCATGTTCAATATGAACTCTCCAAATGCTTCATTGTATCTCGGTTTTGGGGATGAGCAAACTAGCTCCAATACTAAATGCCTCTTTAAACATCTTGCACAAACAGGTTAGCAGTTCTCAGAAGGCAAACTTCATTCTGCCTTTTTAATTCAAGTTACTAAATAACAGTTCATGGTTCTACTTGGAGACTAGATGAAAGATTCAGATGCAGTACTAACAGGATTTTTCAAAAGCAACCTAAGTTGCTTTAGATTTACCTAACTTCCATTGACCATTGAGGGGAGATTACTTTCTGTAGATATCTTCAATGGCAATTGTGGTTATATTTCAAAGAAGTAAGCGTAGGGAGGCCTATTAAAGTTACAGGCTCGATTCTAACATAAAAAGTTGCTTCAGTAGAAAAAACAGTTGATTGAACAGTTGCTGTAAGCATCCTTTTAGTAGCAGAATTTCTCAATGTATTTGTGTCTCAGCTAAACCAGACAGGCTAAAGCTCTGTCTCCAGACCTGAAGAAGTGTTTTATCCATGTCAGGTGAGTAATGAAGAGGTTTTCAGCCTTGCAAGGTGATCAGAGTAGCAAAGCCTTGTTTTTTTTTAATAACAGTTGGATGTGTGAAAGTAAATGGAGCTTAAGTTTGGAAAACATTGTTATAGTACTGATTAACTACATTCATAGTAAAGAAAGGGATGTGCTGCTTCATTAAGTAGGAACCTCTACTGATGTTCATACATGTTTGGGAAAAAAAAAAAGTTCTAAATGGTAGTTACAAAGGCTGCCACACAGTTTATGAATGGCGTTACGAGTTTGTCAAATGTAATCTTTTTCCTTTTTTCTTTTGTTGTGTGTGGTTTTCTCTATGCAGACCTTCAAACGTGTTCTTATCAGGGAAGAACAGTACGACTCCATTATAGTCTTCTACAACTTAGTGTTCATGCAGAAACTGAAAACCAACATTTTGCAGTATGCCTCCAACAGGGTAAGGTGTTAGCTGTGCTCCGTATTACTTACGTAATAGAACAGGAATATATAGACAATAAAACATCATTATTTTATTATTTTATAGCCTCCTACTCTGTCACCTATCCCACACATTCCTCGCAGCCCTTACCAGTTTTCCACTTCTCCTCGGCGTGTCCCTGCTGGCAATAACATCTACATCTCACCCTTGAAGAGCCCATACAAATTCTCTGATGGCTTTCAGTCTCCCACGAAGATGACTCCGAGGTCCAGGTATGTTGGTTGCAACCATTTCTTTGAGCAAAGTGAAGTTGTTGGGACTCCAGAGAACTGCACAGTGTAGTTTATCAATAGCCAGTGGTTTTTTTATCTTTTCTGCTTAAAAGTTTGTGTTAGTATATAAGATTTTTTTTCCCCAAATAGTTGCATCCAATATGTGTTTTTTGGCTTGGTTGCTTAAATTTTGTTGGTTTTGACTCTGGATCATAAAAGATGAATGAATTTTTTAGACTTGGTTAAGGAGAAAATAAATTTTTGGAGCAAGATGGCTCAGAATATTTAGCTGACTTAGCTAAACACTTCAAACTCTTGGTCACTAGCTCTTAGCTGATGAGGATGATGGCAAATCAGTCATGTTGTCTGTACAAAGCATTTCCATCTCACCATTAAAAGCCGGCGCACATCTCTGGTAGGCTTTTCAAAGTCGGATCAAGGGAGTACTGGTACAACCGACTCACTGTGCCTTTATTGTATGTTTTAGGTTGAAGTCTTGTATGGGTTTGATTAGCAAACATCTAAAGGTTATCTAATGAAGGGATGATCATCAGGTAGTCAGCACCGAAGTGTCCTCCTGTCGATAGGGGATGGACTGCTGGGCCTTTGATTCTTTCAGGCCACAGTTTCTAATTAATTATCTGTATGGGACGGTTGGTTTGGCAATTGAGTTTTCACTGGCCCTAATGGAAACAGGAATGATCTGAACACGGCAAAGCGCGGTTTGGGTTTGCGCGGTTGGCACAGAGAGGAAGAGAGCTCGTTAATGTCTTATGCGAAGCTGCTTAAATTAATGGATGTTTTTGTGTCTCATACTGGAATGTTACTTAATCTGAAACACTTGTTTTCTTCATTTGGCAGAATTCTGGTGTCAATTGGAGAGTCGTTTGGGGTGAGTTTTACAATTTTTGTCTGATCTGGAATGCGTGTAACTTCTGGAGGAATGAGAGTGCCTCCTGACAGCTGTAGAGCCAGCCGGTGTTTCTAATTTAATGTAGTAATTCATGGAATTTGTAAACACAAGGATTACAGGGGGTGTACTATTAACCTTTTTTTTCAAATATTCAGACTTTACCTTCTTTCACAATGACTAAAATCAAATGCAGAACATTTTAAAAGCAGAGTTCTTAGGCTGCAGCTTTAGAACTTGTAATATTGTAGTGGATAATCTGGGAAATCTGAGTAGTTTCAGGATTTATTGGTGATTCTTGCGCTATTTTTGTGTCACTTTAGACTTCTGAAAAGTTTCAAAAAATAAACCAGATGGTGTGCAACAGTGAGAGACAGCTAAAACGCAGCGCCGAAGTAAGCGATGCTCCCAAGCCACTGAAGAGGCTGCGCTTTGATATAGAAGGGCAAGATGAAGCAGACGGGAGGTAAGAGATTGTTCTTGGTCTTCTGGTTAACTGAACCAAACTATATTTGGTTCTCAGGGCCTTCAGAATGTGTCCCAACGTCTATTTATAGCTATGGAAGTTCAAAAGTTTTATATGAGAGCTGGAAGAATAATTCTTAATAGGACACTTGGTGTCATTATGCCAAAAGCAAGGATTTATCCAGTGCCTATACATTCTATATATTTCCTATATATATATATATATGCCTATATATTTCTGCTGAGTGCTAGATCTAAACCATGCTGTTGTCCTTAGCGTTGAAATCAAGCATCTCATGAGTTTATTTTGGAGGAAAAAAATAGTTTATCTTTGTAACATAAGGCAATAGCACTGAAACTAATTAATACTGATCTATAGTTAGGTTTATCAGGATGAAATTTTAAAAAAATAATATATATTTTAACTTCTCTTTAATCAAATGCTTTCTGTCTGCAGTAAACACCTACCCCAGGAGTCCAAGTTCCAACAAAAGCTTGCAGAAATGAGTGAGTATTATTTTTTCAGTAACTTGTCAGCAGTGAGTGCCTTACATAAAATAGTTTGTGTCAACTCACATAAAAACATCGTTCAACATTGAAAGCATTTCTGTGCTTGCTTTTTTATATTTGCTACGCTTAATTTTAAAAAATGGAGGTGATTAAGTGAAAATCCTCAGAAGGCTCTTTTCTATGGCACTATGCTGTTTAATATTATCAAATGCTATTGCATGTGAATAAGAAAAGGAGCATGAGTTGGTCTTCCTAAGTACTAGAATTTTTCAAGTGGAATTAAATGTTTGGCAAGGCTTCCCCATTTGTTGTAATGACAGATCCTTTACTGAGAGCTTGCAGGTAGAAATCAGTAGTAATTGCAACAGCATTAGTTGACCAGAACACCTTTTTAGGCCGTTGCAGTATAGTCGAGGAAAATTATATGTACAGGACAATTGTACCTAATTTTATGTGTTGCTTTTATGCTTGAATGCCCAAGACTGCTTTTCTTCTACTGCAGATCAACCTTTCTTGCATTTTTTTAAAGTGTTTTTCAAGTAAAATTCAAATCTAGCTTGTGAAAAACAAAGCGGCTCCATTTCCACATCTGAGTTTCTCTTTTCCACTCCTGAGAAGGAGCGCTCTTGGTTTGACCAGGTGTTCTCGCTCTCTGGTAGAATCCAGGCTCTGTAGCTGAGTGGATTTGCCTGTTAAAAATTCTTACCTAGGTGGGATTGTGCATCAGGACAGGGGCTGACTGCAGAACCAGGCACCTCTCGTTTATTTTAGGGTAGGGGAAATGCTTCAGTGTTTGCCTGGGGCGGAGGTTAAGACAGGGTGCTCTGTTCCATGGCCAGCTGTGTTCGTGTGTCACTGGGGGGAAAAGGGAATTTGCTATGTGGGCTGGGATGTGGGGGTCGTGTAACCCATTCTGTCTGCCTGGTGACAAGGCAGAGCCCTACATGGAGCAGTCCATTTGCTCGTCTTAAAGATGAAAACAGACAAAAGTGAGGATATGATAGCCATGAGAATGGGTGGAATTCTGTAAGGTGGTGAAATAAATTGAGCAAGAATTGCTGAAATAACATTGTGCATTTATTTTAAAAGTGCAGGGTTTGTTACTTAGGCTAGTGTGCTTCTATTCCTTGTGTTATGACTAATTTTTACAATAAATAATCCAGTAGAATCATAGATTCTAGTTGGAAGGGACCCATAAGGATCATAAAGTCCAACTCCTAATCCCATCCAAAATAATTCTGAAGGAAGTAGCTAATATCATTCTTTCTTCTTTTGTAGCATCCACTCGAACAAGAATGCAAAAGCAGAAACTGAACGATGGAAACGATACCTCAGCCAGTGAAGAAAAGTGAGATTCTTCTCAGGACCAGGGTCTGCGCGGCAGGCCCTCTTAGATTGTTTTTGTTTTACAGCCTTCATTAACTGAGTTGCTTTTTTAGTCGCTTTTTATTCCAAACTGCTAGTTGAAAACATTTCGACTTTTTTATTTTTTTAATATTTTTTCATGATACTTTTGCCTTACGATGTAGCATGTATCCGATGTAAGCCACTGAATTTAATTTATATATTTTTTGAGGGTTTTAAAAACAGACTTGGAAAATGTCCTAGTCTCCTATTGCGACATTACCGATTTAAGCCAGTTCAGTCTCCTTGGATTGAATTTTTCTGTCTAAAGGCAAAATGTTAGCTAGAATGTTTTGAAGTGCACTAATTTTTGTTACTTAGATTTCATTTTAATATCGGAACTCAAAGCATTATTTGCAAATTCTGAAAATTAGGGGCCAGACACTGCAAAGATTTGACTCTGTATATAATCAGTAGATGAAATGCCCATTAACTTAAGCTGCACAGCAGTCTTGCAGGGTCAGGATCTCACTGCAGAAGTAGAACCAGAAAGCAAAGTGAACTCATTATGTAGTTGTACTACTGAAACCAGTAATCCATACCTCAGATACAGAATGTTCTGCATTTTTCCTCTCTCAGCTCTCGCTCCGCTCCTTCAGAGGGCACTGCCCATCTGTCCAGTTTGAATTTTATTGAATGTGAATTTCACATTAAATGAGCCCCAGAACCCAAGACTCCCATATGCAAAGTACTTGATATGCTCTTTCCTACCTTGGAAAATCTCAGTTAAAACAAAAAGCACTACAGACCTACGTTGTGCCTGGTACGTGTAAGGTATCAGTGACGTGGGATTTTCTTGGAGTGACTTCAAATTTTCAGCTACATGTAGCCAAACCCAATAAGTTGAAAAACAGGCTCAAAAGCTATGTCCTGCAGCTGAAAGCTGTGTCGAAAGTTGGGTTCCAGGTAAGAGCAGATAGCCTGCTATCTAGAAGTGCAGCATCTGCACAAAGCCGAATTTCATGATCCCCAAAAGGCAGAATTTAATAGGCAACTTGTGAACAGTTACAAGTAGCCAAAAAACAAGTTGTTTTTTAAAACGTATTTGTAAATTACTGATTTGGATACTGCAACGGTAAAGGGTTTGCAGAATAGCCAGGTAAGAAAAGACTGTTTTATTTCCTAGTAGAAATAAAAAGAAATAAGAAATAATATTTCTGCATAAGTAAATGAGATCCCACTTTTAAATTACCCATTTTTTAATGAAATGTAACTTTTGCAGCTACTTAAATTGGTACAGTTATAGTAGAAAAGCCTGCTGTTCCTTACACAGTAACAACTTAAAACATCTCTGGGTAGCTTTAGAAATTGTATAGCTGAACCTAGAATCCTTACAGTAGTACATTTTAAAATAGTTCTGGTATTGATCAGAAGCTAACCCTAGGGCTACTAAAAATGCTGCAAACAGCACCCTGATTTGTCACTGAATTTTAAAATAAAATTGAGCTATTTTTTTAGTCTCAATACGGCTTCAACTTTCTTCCTGAAAGATGCACAGAAGCGTTAAGAGCACCCGTATGTTTATTTTTTCACTTTTTGCAGTTCTGCAAACATAGTGTCTGTTGTGTTGGGGCCGCTATCCCTAGGCTCTGTTCCAGCAGTTGCAGTTCCTCAGCGCTCCTTTGGTGAGAGTCTCCAGGGGTAGCATTACAGAGCCCCGTACCAAACAGATCTGTTAGTTCGTAACTGTGACAATGTATTTTTTGCTCAGACAGACTGAAGGCTTTACATCAAATGTATGATAATATTTTATACAACTAATCAGTTTCTCTCCTTTCAAGATAAATAAAATAGCTTTCCAAAGACGCATAGTTGGTAACTTTATTAGACGAGAAGAGGGCTTTGTGTGGCACAGCCCTTGCAGGGGTGCCTGACAGTCCTCGAAGTTCCTGTCTGCACTGAGCAGCTTTCTCGTCGCTGCACCACCCTGCTTTTCACCACCGATTCTCCTCTTCTCGGAACTGCTGAAAATAGCCCAGGATGTCAAAGCAGGAGCGTGAGCTGTCATCGCTTCCTCAGCCAGGTGTCCAGCTGCAGGCACTTCAGCCGCGCACGCCTCCTGTCTTTGCCTTATGAGAGGCTATAGGTGCCGGTGAGTCAGAGTTGCGCTGAGCTTGGGGGGTTATTTGCAGAACTGACAGGCATGACAATGCCAAGAGCACAGAAGTGCACTTGCAAACTTGCCAGTCCCACCTCCCCCCCCCAAAAACATCTTCTTGTGCAGATACATGTGCAGAGAAAGGCATAGTGCAGCTAACACCTTCTTACCAGATTCTGAAATCTGTTTGAGAGTACAGCTTACAGCAAGACCTGGATCCACTCAAAATGCCCTGCGCTATCGAACCTGGACTCAGGAAAAAAAGACGAGACTCCAGAGCAGAAGAGTTGGATGGAAAACATGACAGGCATTTTGTGTGCCTTCATGATGAGGATCATACCCCTGATCAAACTCCTCTAATTAGCGTGGAGGAACATGCGCCAGCGGAAAACAGTTAGCCTCCACGTCTCAGAAAAGCCCGGTTCTCTCCCCTGATGCTGAGGGGAATTCAGTGGCCTGCCTTGGCCACGCAGATGTCCTGAGATGGAGGTGCTGACTCCCAGACTCTTGTAGTTTCATACCTTAAGCCTTAATTTCTTGCTGCTGTCCTGTTTCCAAACAGTTTGTTCTTATGTTCTCACTCTTACTCTTTCCTCTCTGCCTTTGACTTGGAGGTGACGAACGGTGCTCAGACGATTGCTGAGTGATGCTGGTGCAAAGTACAAGGTCAAATATTTTAAAATGTAATAAAGAAGCTGGTCATAAAAGCTGGTCCTAATGTACATCTGCTTCAGAAGCAATTCTTGGTGGTCTGAAGCAATTTTATTAATGATTTAATCACTAGGGCATTAATGTGAAAGGTGGAAACACAGTGCTGTGAATTCTCCAGCCCTCTTGCTTTGCAGACTCAGTTTTCATTCTGTTTCCATCTGCTTTATCTGTTGGCAGTTATTTTCCTTAAAAACACTAATGGTCTTTTAATTGAATTAAATCTCCCTCTGAAATAGTATCTTTGTTTTATTTCTTCTTTTCCCACGTTACTAACTGCATAGCCACCTCAGCTTATAAATGGGAGCAAACATTGGGTCAGACTTTCTTCCCTTTTGATGAAAAGAAAGAAAAAATCCCACTCAGACTCTTTAAATACTATGGTACTTTTATTAATGGTCTGTTAAAACCAGGCAGGTTTATTAAGAAACGAGTAATCAAAACATATTTTTATGTTCAGGCTGTAAACTTCCTACATCATCAGGTGGTACCCAGCGAGTCCTGTCTCCATGGAGTAATTACATGCTTTGTTTTACAAGGAAAGCGCATGGAAATTCCTCAGACAACATAAAAACAGCACTTTACAGAGTTACCAGCTATAATAAAACTACTAAGTGGCATCGCAATGCTAACTCTTTAATTTCAGTAACGTAACTTTGAAGTGATCCTGTTCCTGTCCTGTCTTTTCTTCCAAATTCCACTTGATTCAGAAAGTGATCCACTGCGTTTCCCTTTCTGAGAAGATGAAGCTCTCTCTTTATTTCAACCCCAGGCACGTTTTATGCTGGACCACATTTTCACATAACAAATACCTTTTTTTGTTTGTGGTGTCCCAAGAAAAAGAACAAGCCCCACCCCGTTATTAAGTACTTAACCTGCAAGACCCACAACGTCAGCTTTTTTGCAGGCAATCGTACAAAGGTAAAATGCATCCTTAATTTCTTCGAAAGCGTCCCATGATTGGGTTTCAAGCACGTTTATGCACAAGCATCCAACTTTAACCACTTAAGCCAGTATGTTTCTTTAAACATTGACCTTTAAGTGCCAAGGAAAGTGCATGCAAATGGCGGTTAACAAATAAATAAACGTCTCTATGAATAAAATACTGTCGCATCCAGGTCAAATGATACATGAATAAAAGCCGCCACGGACATACGATATCTTTAGAATCCCCTTCTTTCAGTCCGGAGATGATTACTCTCAAAATTACAGGCCTTGTCAGCTGTTCTGAAATTACAGCTAAGCTTTAATGTGTACAGGAGGTGGGAAATGGTGAGCAGAAGGAAAATGAATTGAAAAAGAAACAACACAACACACAAGAACAACCAAAGGCACGATTGGTCCTATTAAGCCAAAAAATGCCTTGCTAGGAAAACATCAGGACTGCGGTAGTTTCTGTCTGGGGCTCTCGGGATGTCGAACCACTGCGTTATGAGCCTGGGCCAGCACAGGAGAGGGGTGTCACTAACCCCGGGGAGCGGGATCCCCAGGGAGCCAGGCTTGTCGCTGAGCAGAGAATGGATTTGATCAGATGTTGAATATTAAATAAATAAACCGGACACTTCATTTTGCCAGTTAGGGTTCATTAAGTAAAACAATGGGAGTATTTGGAGAGAGTTGTAGCATACATTTTTTGAATTTACTCACCATTTCGTAACTTCCCAGGCAGGTCTCGGGCCCTGGGGTGAAGGGGCAAAGGCTTCACCCCCCCCCCCAACCATTCCTGGCTCAGCCAAAATGTTTGGCGTTCCCCAGCCTCGGCTCACGCAGCATTGCCTTATATCTGTGTTCTTGGTATCATAAATGCTGGGCAAAGATGTTTTAACCAAAACCCGCGAGGTTTGCAGTAAAGCTGTGCCCCCTCTGAATACTGTTTTATCTGTATGCCTGCACCAAGTGCCTTTCAACGCAGTATTATTGAAACAGATCTTCCCCCCCGAGGGAAGTTGTGGTTTTGATGAAACTGCATTATGTACTGGAAAGTTTTGACCAGTTCTGTTCGAATATAAAACAGTGGCACAGCTGCTGAGGGATGGAGTTATGCTGCTGGACAAAGTTTTTTGATCAGGGGACGGAAAAAAAAAGCGCGGTAGCAGTAGATACTCCAGTATCTTTCTAGTGATGGTTTGAAAACGGAAGTGATTTTTTTTTTTTTTACCAGAGCATTTTTCCAAATTACTTTGCTTCCAGCCCTCTTCCTATGTAAATTTTGCTGACTGCACGCCTCACCCAGCCAGTCACAGCCGCACAGCCTGATGTGAAAAGAGGAACCACTCGCTCCTTCGCTTCTCTTCAGACTTGCTTCTCCTCACCCTCTTCCTCAAGGAATATGGTTGCTTGAGAATAATCTGACATAATGAAGGACAGCTCTTTCCCCTTCAGAGGTGATGAAATGAAGCTGAGATCACTTACTTAAGGGAATTAAATGTGGTTCTTGGAAACCACACGTGAGGATAAGAAGTCACCAAAGGCTTCTGTGTGAGAGCAAGGGTCTGAGTGAAGGTTGCACAACAGATCAGCGCACTGAGCCTAGACAGCCAGCTTCTGGCCTTCTGCATTTGTAAAATCCTGCAAAAGGCCCTTAAAGCCACTTTGCGTGGTCTTTTAAGAGAACTAATTTCTTAACATTAATTTACAGTCGCCTGTTAAAAAAAATCAAGTAACTCCGTCACGAGCTCAGCATCTTCCGTAAAGGGGCAACCCCCCTCTGCGTAACACCAAGCGGGATTTCATCTTCGCTCACTGTAGTCAGAAATTCAGTACCTACTCCACACGAGCCATCCCGTCACCCTTGATGGTCAGTGATATGAGAGGCACGTCCAGAGGGCAACTCCTCTCACCTAAAATAGCCACGTAACGCACGTGGCGTGGTCACCCCGAGGGACCAACGGAGAACCTATGACAATGTATTTGGACCAGGTGCCCTATTGCCAGATGGAAAAGCGCCTGAGTCTCACTTCCATGATTTAATTGTAAGACTGATATTTTTTCACTTTAAAATTATCTTCCTTCTCCACTTTTTGTAAAGTAAGACAAGAATAAACAGGCAGTAAGACAAGAATAAACAAACCTCAAGTGGAACTTCCCTTTCCTGGACATTTCATTTAGGTTTCTTTTTCTTAGTAAGGAGCAAGCAGATGTTTTTCAGAGAGCTCAGGAAAACTCAGAAAACAGCAATTCATGTCCAGACTGATACTATTGAATGTTTACTGCCCCACTGGGGTGCCAGGGAACATGCTTGGTGTAATGGAGAGGAAGAGTTTTGTCATTGTCTAGAATGATGGGCATAACTGCCAGGAACTATAGAGTGTGATAGCCAGCTGAAGCTCTTCGTGCTTTAAGTATTTACGCTCCAAATGAACATGTAGCGAGACAAAACCTCCTACCAATCAGAAAGCCTCTCCTCTCAACAAAATCGATGTTACTTTGTCATGTATTCGGAAAAACAAGTTTGTATCTTCACTGGATGGTAAACCAGGCACAAAGAAGCCCGCTCTGGCATATCAACTTAGTCTGGTGATAAAAGTACACTACAGAAGTCTCAGCAGCAAACGTGCCACTGCCTCCTAAAATCCAGATACAGGTTGTTTAAAAAAAACAAAAAGTAAATACTCAAAATAGGCAAGACGACAGCTTAGTTTGCTTAAGTGGGAAAGGGAAGTTACTGTATTAGATTTTGCTGTCAAATTCTGACTTGGCAATGAACTCTCACCATACATCTGTGCTGGAAGTCATCTTTCCAAAAGCTGTGCGTTAGCAGACTTCGAGACGCTTCCTAAGCTGGTGGACACCAAGTCTTCCTTTCCACACCTCTGCACGTTCTGACCACGGCTAAGTTCTCCGAGGGAGAAGTATTTCCAGGAGGGAAGAGGATGTGCTCTTCAGCTTGGTGGTACTCGGGTCTCAGTTTCGGAATGCTCCCACTCTGCTTGCTTTGCTAATGAAGTTTTTCAGGAGATCATGGTCCATTTCTGCAAAGCCTTGCGTTTGTGTAACAACAGTTAAATGGTTTATGCAAAATCTGAAGCAAAATTCCTCCAAGTCCTAGGAACAGAATGAGTTCATTTGTAACTTGAATGACTGACAGCAACACTATTACCATTACTTTCCTGTTTCAAATCCATCATAATTAGCAGACAATATACCGCGTTTCTCACATTACCAATCCCTTTTTTTGATCAGCTTCGTTAGGTCACAAGCGATAGGATGAAATTTGTCAATATAAACTACTCAGTAAGCCCCCTCTGAAAAAAAAACAAAAACAAGACAAGAGCAGCCACCTAAATTGTCTCTAGGACTATCATATTTACTGAGTTCATTAGGAAAGGTTATTAGTAGCTAGTTATTAGTTTCCCTGCATACACCTACTAGAGCATCAATGACTCCAGTGGCAATCCTTCTCTCCACCTACTGGGTCAGTGGGTTACCTGAGGAAACCGTAGTTGGTAACAACTTGCTGCTGAAGGAAAATGAATTACCTTCTGCAGCAAGCAGAGCTGTGGCCGGCTGCAAGGCAAACCGAAATGGTAGTATAATCCATGATAAACTCTTGGAAATTAGAGCAAAAAGAGGGCTTTTAATCCAGGCCCATTTTATTCAATGTAATCTACATAAACTTTGCAGCCTGTACAAAGAAATCTAGCAGCACTCTTGTGCATTTCCCTTGGAAACTTCCTCCTTAGACTGAAACTTCAAGTCCGTTGCCTTTGCCAAGATCTAACTAAAGCTTTGACAGAGGACACAGCAAGAAAAGGGGTGAGAAAGGAAGAAGAAAAATGTAGAAGACCAAAGTCACTGGCAGCTCGTATTTCGGTACACTTCTGGAGGGCCACTGCCATTATCTGGGTAATCAGATGTTCCTTTACAGTGTGCAAACTTCCACATTAAAATAAAGTGAAGGGCAGCTGCCTTTTCTGGTACTGATTGAAAAGATGACCACGATATCGGAGAATTGTAGTGACTAATTTCTCAATTTCCAGAAACGCTATCTTTCTAACTAATTCTGTTATATCGAAGATGATCAACCTAAAATTTTCGACATTGTGCGTTAGAAATAAACCTAAAAATAATTTGTAGCAGATGATCTTTGTACTTCCTGAGGATAGAACAAAATATTATCAAGAGCTTTTAATCCCACCAGATGCGTACAATAGCCAAGCAAGTCTTCAGTTAATGTTCTTGCTGATGGCAGATAAACACAGCACTATAATCTTTCACTTGCAGTGTTCAAATTGAAGACCAAAATAAACCAGCCCCAAACCAAAAAACCCAAAGCCACAAAAAGAACTAATTCTCCCTTTCCAAACTTCCAAGCTCTCAGGCCCTTTTTTATAATCCTTTGGAGAGTTTGTTACTGAAGTGGCCAACACACTGCAGCCAGTTCTCAAACCCATGTTGACTCTATTAGCGTAAGTATCCTGACCTACTTCCCCATGCCCTAGACAGAGGCCATCCCACATAAAGAAGTCTCTACAGCACTTCCCTGAAGCAGTTCTCCTACGTCCCTTTCTGAGATGTGGATGTAGGGAGGAGGACAACGTACACCTGTACGTGCTGCGCGAGGGGCAGGTAAACCAATTCATTGTCTGATGACCGTGTTAAAATATCACGTGTTTTAAAACAATGCAGTGTATGCAGAAGAAAACACTGAATCATAGGAGGAAGAGGAGGATAGCATATCCAACAGTCATCTGGCCAATCTCTTTTATTGTTTTTCTGACATTATCTCCAGTACTTTGTCCAGGCTAGTTTCACTACTCCCCAGTACACCTAAATGTATTTTTAATTACTCCACCTGACATGGGTCAACTAAAGCTACTTCGAGTTTTGAGATGTTCAAAACTGGTGAAAAGTTTATAGGAATAAATTTGTAGGGAAAATTTCTACCCTTTGGAGAATCAAATCACTCGGTCTTCCTCTCCTGTCCAGCTTCTCCCCTTACTCAGGGCTTCTACCTCCACTTCATTGCTCTACCAGCAGCTGTTAATCTCATCAGCTACTAATCTGATGTTATCCCCTCTTCGCTTACAAAACTCGTTGTAAACTTCCAGCCTCCTCTTTGCAAGCGCTACATGGATCTACCTCATTAGGATACTGCTGCCACACAGCTCGGGTTATTGCAACATTGCTAACTCAGTTTTTGTTTCAGTCCCTTCTTTCCACTTGCTTCCTCCTATGCCTGGAGCTGTCTATCAATGCATCTTATTGTAAGCATCTGCACCTCACAACCAGGTAAAAGGAAAAGGAAAACGTATAATTAAAAAATAATATTACCAACTATATATTTTGGCTCTTCTGAAAGGTCAATTTCTCTGTTTGGCTATCTTGGTTTATTCTTGTACAGCAGAAGAAACCTTGAACAGAAGGATCAGGACTTCTCCATAGCTAACTGAACTGCTCAGTTACAACAAGGGCTGGCTTTACGTGGATTTCTTGACTAACAAAACCCACGACATCATCATTCCCACAGTCAGCATAGCATGAAGAAGTTGAGAAAAGCAAAACATCTTTCAAAATATTTGTCTGTTTATGAATGAAGTGCTCGCAGCGCTGCTGATGACAGGTTGAGTGCCAGTGAAACATTCCAGAGCCAAGGGCAGCCCAGAGGACAGGATATGGAGCGAGGAGTAACAATGGGCAATCTGTGGCATGACAGCACAATTCACTGTAAGCAATGTGGTGAAAAATGTAATCTTGATTTAAGCACAAGCATAAAGAGGGAAGGCCTTTACAGGTAAATTCTGCCACTGTTTGTACAGGGTGGTGCCAGAATGACTGTACCAGCTACAAACAGACAAAACGAGCAGGTGGAGAACGCAAAGGCGAAGTAAATGGCAGTGAAGAATGTGCTCGCCATGCTGTGCTACACGACAAGGCAGCAAGAGATTAGGATCCTGACTCACAGGTGCAAGCCAACAGGTCAGGAAGGTAGTGCTAGTAGCTGCAGTTTTTATAGGTTAAGTAAGGCAAAACATGTCTGGGAAGTCAGAAAGGGCAATTGCAAGTAATTGTGACTCACAGGATAAATGCAGTTAGGTTTATATTAAAACAGTTTCATTTCTGAGAAAGGAACTGTTTGCCTGAAGAGAAGTTCTCCCTACCTGAGCTTCATACTTGACAGCGGCAGAAAGAAGAGCAATCGCGTTCTCTTCACAAATGCCTTGTTTGATTGTTTGCTGGCAAAGCTTTTTCAATCTGTTTTCTCTATAGAGTGTTGCCAAATCTAGCAGTCCTGTGAAAAGTCATACACCTTTAGCTATCCTGGTGCAAAAAATAAATATACATTTCTATTCAAACTAATCAATTACTTCATAGTTTTAAGCTGAATTAATCACTTATTTTTTTTTTTTCCCCTGGTGATCATGTGCCTTTTTAAAGGTCTTTGAATAACCTATCAAAAAGGGACACTTTGCTAATCTGAAAGTCTTCTGTCTTCTTGTCCACTGTACTACACCTCATTCAAGATATCAATTAGTGACTTACATGCTCTTAATTCATGCAGGGAACAGCTCTTTTTTCGTTTGTGCTAGAAAAGCTGCAGCTACTCAAACTGTTAAATTTTACGATGGCCTTAGTGCCTCCGTAAGAACAAAACAGTTTTTCAGATTAGAAGCAATGACTTCTTTCTGAATGTTAGCTTTGGATCTTATTCCTTCCCCCCACTCGTTCTCCCTGGGCATGTCTCCAGCTACTTCCTCCTGTCCCTTGCCTAACTGAAGATGGAAGTGTTAGTAAAACAAAAATGAACAAGCCCTGCTTTCCTCATCCTGTTAGGAGGCACAAATTAACTTCTCAGAAACAGTAACCTGGAGTTGCATTTATGGCCAATACCTATTGCATCTTCAGGAGGGAGCCTAATACTGTCTGTATACAGGTATTCCAGGAAGGCTCGGTACACAGGGTAAGAAAATTCACTCATTTCTATAATTTCATCATCATTATTCAGTACGGAACGAAAATGTTCACACCTACAAAAGAAGAACAACAATTGTTACTGTAAAGAGTTGAGCATGAAAGATGAACTGCAGTAAGATGTTGATAAAAAACCCACCAACCAACCAACCAACAAGCAGCCATAACAGACCAAATACACAACCATAAACTCTAGCTATCTGATTTCTTGGTTTGAATATGTGAATTTCTTTACAGCTTTCTACATAATTCAGAATTTTATTTATTATTATTATTTTATAGCAGGCTCCCTTTCTACTTGTAATATTTTTGAGGATGTTCCATGTGTTTCTGAGGTCCTTTTCTTAAATAAGTTATATACAAACTATTAATTTGACTACCCGGCTTGTAACAGATAAAGTTTAAATTATGTTAGCCATTTCTCACATTTCAACCTGCTTTCTCCAACATGATCTAGTGAGGAGGGAAAAGAAGTTGTTAGTACTTTAGACTCTTTCATCCTACATGCCACTTTATTTCCAAATGTTACACGTCAGAATGTGCTTTTCTTTTACTAAAAATTTTAATGTACAAGATAAATTGGTTTCCTTTAATTACTCTTGGACAAATCTACATCGTAAAGACATCACAACTTGCATACAAATTAAAAATAATTATCAAATTATCACTTTACCTTCTTCACATTTGATTTTATCAATTAATTTAAAAAAAGAATTCTCTTTTTTTTTTTTTTTTCAAAAATAAAATACAAAAGCATCAACTCAAATTCATAGACTTAAAAAATTATTATCTAGCTTCTGCCACATTCTTGTCCTATATTTTGTTTAGGTAGTGCAAAGGAAGAGAAAAGTGATGAAAAGGCTGGTAGTGAGCAGCATGTCTGGAATTTCCAAGCAGCAACAAAGTGAGGAAAATAAGGTAACAGTGAAGAACAGCAGGTGACTCATGCCTGAAGTAAAAGGGAGTTTGGACAAAGTCAAGATTCTTAAGCAGTAATTACTCAGCATAGCGGACGTAACTATACAGCTTAGTTTGTAGGAAACTATACATTTTGTGCCTTACCTAATTTTGAGAAGAACCTTATGGACATGGATATATTTTCCATCCACTAGAAACTTTAGGTCTGAAGTTTCAGGGTTGTCAAATTCCTTCTTCAGTGACTGGGCTACTGTCAGATGGTCGTCAGGCTCTAGGATAAACAGGGTAATTGATAGTGACTGGTAATACTGATACCACTCATGATAACATCCTGTGGATCTCTCAGCAATTAACATTCTTAATATGACTCTTCTGTAAGGCCAGTAAAAAACAAACAAACAAAAAAGCATGCTCAGTGTAAACACCCAGGAAAGCAAATTTCAGTCCTTACTGGTTTCCTGCTCCAAACAAACGTGCCTCAGAAACAAAAAGCATGTGCCACTCCTCTACCTCATCTGTACAAGGCCAGAAAAAAAATATAATAGTCTCAGAAGTTTAATACCATGTCTGAGAGCAAATGTTATCAGTTGTTACTGGCTAAATTATTCCAAATAAAGGGTGTTGCTTATTATTAGATGCCTGAAAGGTCAATAAAACTCAGCAAGATTTTCTGAAATACTTGCATGAGGAGACGTTATCTTAAAGCAGCAGACCATTATATATGAAACTGTCCAGTACAAAACCCATAAAGGTAAATACCAGCAGTGAGCAGTCTATTCAGAGTGTTCTCCCTTGAGTTATGGTATTAGGCAACATTCTTTGTATCCATGTCTCCGTATTCCTGTGTGTCATATATACTACATCCCACTGCGCGTATGACACTTGCATTATAAAGTTAACAGGCAGCCTTGAAAAGCTGTCTCCACAGAAATTTTGATCTCCTGAACTGTTTCCAGGTCTGATTCTGAACTGATTCTCCAGCCTATTAGGTGGCCTTAGAGAACTATCTTCTTTATTAACAAAATAAAAACCTCCAACACCATTCTTAATCCAGGAAACATTTTTTCTCCTTACTAGAAGGATACGAAGTATTGGTTATACAAATTTTGTGGAGCAGTAATAAGCTGTTCTCTCCAGAAAATTACATAACTGCTAGGTCCTGTAGACTGCCAAATTATAAAGAACAATAGCAGTCTGCTGTAAATGGAAGCACCTCCACCACAAGCAGCAGGAAAAAAACCAACACACGCATACATGGATACTGTTACACTTAAAATTGCTCAGGAAAATGCTCGGGAATACTCAGGTATACCCAATTAGAACAATTACAAAAGTACTTTGGATTACAGATGAAAGGATGAGGAAAAAAGGCAAGGAAATCACAATAAAAATCCTTCCGAAATGATGATACTGCAAAACTGCTGTTACTTCTTCTTTTGTACGATACGGTTTCAGGCCTCTGCTACCAAGTACAGGGATTTTAACAACCAAGGCAAAGCTGAAGCTCCAGTGTAACAGTTCAAAGGATTCTGCAGTATTCAGAGGTGAAGCCAGTTTTCAAATCCGAATGCACCAGAGATACTTTAACTTAGAGCTCAAAACTGACAAACATGTCCACAGGGATCCGCCACCTCGCTACCTGGGATTTTAGTGCAGTAACACGATTTACATCTAACTAGTATGAGACCAATACTAAGAATATTAATAATATCCATAGGAATCTAGCATATTTATTACACTTTTGATCAAGCCATCCAACAAAGCCCAACTGCTCCAACCTAGAACGAACAGGGGTCTTTGGGCTATGCCCCAAAACATGAATTTTGGGGAAGACATTTCCTCAGGGCAGGATTCTCCACTGAATCCCCTCGTCTCTCAAAGATGAAATACAACTACTAGTGGCAAAGTTTCCTTACCCCAGCATTCAGGATGGACCACGGGAGCAAAGTGTGTTCAGCAATTGTCAGACAAAAGCATATGGCAACGTAAAAGCAATTGCAAAGACAGTCCAGAAGTGGAACAGATGCATGATGCACTCCCCACAGTTCAAAATTACAAATGAACAAGTTGCTGTACTCCAGCTTTTCGCTCAAGCTCCCAGATGACATCTACAGACAACCCCAAGAGTCTCACCTTCGATTAGGTCAGTGATTAGCAACTAACATGGAACTGAATTTGTAGCTGAACAATGAACTTGAAGAATTTTCAAGAAGAAATTCTTTACTCAGAGGGTGGTGAGGCCCTGGAGTAGGTTGCCCGGAGGAGCTGTGGATGCCCCATCCCTGGAGGTGTTCGAGGCCAGGCTGGATGGGGCTTTGGGCAACCTGGTCTAGTAACGAAAGGTGTCCCTGCCTATGGAAAGGGGGATGGAACCAGGTCATCTTTAAGGTCCCTTCCAACCCAAGCCATTCTGTGATTCTGTGATCTTCATGTTAATCAAATATCTGAGATTCAGTAACTTGCCTCTTCAGAAGCTCAGGTAATGATCACTTGTGACGTGCCTGGCATTCTAAGTGCCTGGGACCAATTCTGAATGTGGGAATTTGACTCCTTCCTTCTTAGTAGTCTACTTAAAAGACATCAAAGGAAGTTTCATGGCTCCCTCATTTCTCCAAAATCAAACTCAGCTTCTCCACCCATGGCCATTGTACAGTAACATTCAATAGCTGCACAAGAAATACAGTATGTACCAGCTATTCTGACCGCCATTCCGATGACAAATGCACACAAAATACACAAAACAACATTGCATTTCCCATAGAAATAGATCACATCAATAAAATAGACAATCATTTAGCACTGCCATCAAGCTTGACCTATAAGTTTGTGATTCCCAGTATATTATTTTTTTGCAATAAACTAAGTTTAGGCTTCAAATACATGCACACCTGTTTTATGGAGTAAAGATTTTATTTAGAAAACGTCGAAACAAAAATATTTAAGCTCACCTACTGACAGAAGACGCCACATAACGGCAGGGGTAGCAAAGCAAGCAAACACATCGTCAGTGCAGGCAAAGTGAGTGAGGTGGGGAAGGACCACAGACTGGCCGCGGCATTGGCCCCACATGTACACCTGGCCACTCTGGGTCTTGGCAGCCGAAGTGTGAGCAGAGTGGCAGGCTGCGATCTCTATAACTCTGAATTCACAGGCAGAAAAAGAACAAAAGCAAGTCACTGTCATAAGAACAAAACGCAGTGAAAAAGCTCACTACCTCCCGCATTTCCCTGGTGCAAACCCTCTCTGCAAGCACACATGCACTTCAGATTGAAAGAATGTTTTCCTGTCATACGTGGCAAAATTAAAACAGCTCTCAATGTTTCTTCAGTGTGCACTCAGAAAGTTTCTTGGTGGAAAAGCCTCGTGGGTGTAAGGAGCCGGTGTCGCAGCAGAGCACCAGGCTGCAGCACACACTCTGCTCCCTCAAACAAACCCATGAAGAGTTCCAAGTCTCTGCATGCCTTCGGTGGTGCTGCGCAGTGAGGTGAGTTGCTGCATTAAGCTGTGGAGATGAGGTACTTGAGAAGATGAAGGAGAAAATGAGGTGTTGCCAATAAGAAAAAAAAAAAAAAAAAGGTAGGTCTGGGTAAGATTTTTTGTACTTTGAGTCATCATAGAAAGTTAATGAGAGCAAATCTTTTCTGCTTGTTTATAGGTAATGGTCATAAACCGACAATCTAAACAGATTTATTTTAATTAAAATACTGAAGTGTCATTACTCATACGATTATTATTACTCACATATAACAGACTTTCATTCTGAAAATGACAAATTTAAACCAAACAGAGCACTAAAAGCTGTGTTCTAGTTATGGTAGGCTATCTCAGCGATCCTAAAGTTGATTTAGGATTTCCTAACTCCCACTGTGTACAGAATTACACAATCTGCTGTTTTGCAGCTTGAACTACAGCTTGTTTACTTGTTTTCCCAGCTGCCTGGGGAAAATAGCCGGGAAACAACTTGTTTCAAGCTGCATGTACAAATCTTGCAGGCTTTAGTGAGGTAATACTCTCACTGACACCAGGAATGCACATTCTGGCCAACAAGAGGGAAAAGCAATGCACAACATTAAAATGTGGTAACATTTCAACTGCAATCAAAGTGTCTGGAAAAAAAATCAAGTTACTTTTTAACACAGATACAAAGAAATAGCAATGTTCAAAACCAGGCCGTGTCTCATCACCACGGAGGAGTTCCATCTTCCTTGCAGTAACAGACACAGGCACACGTAGAAAGAGATGTAGCGATTTTCTTATTATTCACAACAGGAGACCACAGTCACCACTCAGTAGTACGGAACAGATTCATCTCTCAGCCCACATAAATACATGGCTTTGAATTAGCAATAGAAGTAACTGCACCGCTACCTGTCAAGGACTACACTAAAGTATTCAATTTGTAAAAATCTAAGGTTAATTTTCAGGCAACGATACCAAGAAAGAACATATCCCTTTTTCTCTCCCCTGGGTTATGAGCTGGATTTGTTAGCAGATATAACACAAATTGCAGATGTCCACTCTTCACCTTTTCTGTGTGTATTCCTTGTCCACTGTAGCATGTTAAAATACAATTTATATTCAGAGGCAATAAAGCTTTTACTGCTGACTTCAAACAACGAAACTACACCACCAAAGAGAAACTGCAATTAAGACCTATGAAGTGCAGTGCGAGCTGAAGCAGAAAATGGCACATTCAAGCTCAGAACATTCAGTTTCTTTCTCAAGGGTGGTTATGGGGTGGATTCAGGCACTTTCAGTGAAAATGTAGATGAACCCATTAAACAGGTTAAGATCGGAGGCAGTCTGGGCTGCGGTGACCATGCTCTGGCTGAGTTTGTGACCTAGGGGAACATGGGCCTGGCGAAGAGCAAAGTCAGGACCCTGAACTTCCAAAGAGCAAAACTGCAGCTGCTAACAGACCTAGTGGATGGGATCTCCTGGAACACTGCCCTTAGGGACAGAGGAACTGGTCAGAGCTGGCAGCTCTTTAAGGATGCTCTTCTTACAGGACAAGAACTCCCCATCCTCCATGTAAGAAAGTGGGCAGGGAGGGCAGACAGCTGAGATGGCTGAGCAAGGCCCTGCTGGTCAGACTGAGGCACAGGAAGGAAATGCACAGGCAGGGGAAGCATGGACACGTGGCCTATGAAGAGCACAGGGATGGTGTCCGGGTGTGCAGGGATGGGGGCAGGAAAGCCGAGGGACAGGTGGAACTGAGCTTGGCGAGGTAGAGGGAGGGGATTGTCCCCTCTGCTCTGCCCTCGGGAGGCCCCCCCTGGAGTGCTGCGTCCAGGGCTGGGCCCAGCACAAGGAGGGTGTGGGGCTGGGAGAGCGGGGCCAGGGGAGGGCCGTGAGGGTGGTCAGGGGGCTGGAGCACCTCTCCTGTGGGTACAGGCTGAGAGAGCTGGGGGTGTGCAGCCTGGGGAAGAGAAGGCCCTGGGGAGACCTCACAGCAGCCTTTCAGTACCTAAAGGGGGCTTATAAGGAAGAAGGAGAACAACTTTTTGCTCAGGCAGATAGTGATAGGATAAGGGGGAACAGTTTTAAACTAAAAGAGGGATTTAGTCTAGATGCTAGGAAGAAATTCTTCACTCAGAGGGCAGTGAGGCACTGGAACACATTGTCCAGAGAAGCTGTGGATGCCCCATCCCTGAAAGTGGTTCATCCCTGGCTGAATGGGGCCCTGGGCATCCTGATCTAGTGGGTGGCATCCCTGCTTATGGCAGTGGGGTTGGAACCAGATGATCTTTAAGGTCCCTTCCAACCCAAGCCGTTCCATAATTCTATGAAAATCAAACTTTAATGTACTGGATTTGTACATCGGACAAATTTCCAATCTGTTCACATTAAGCAAAAGAACTATTGTATAAAATGATAGTCTGTTGTCTGACTGCTAGAATGTAAGCATTACCTGTCCTTATCCACAATAACTGTTGTAGGGTAAGACTGGTTACTTTTATTCCCAGTACCTAACTGGCCATATGAATTGGCTCCCCAGGCATAAATCTGACCTTCATCCGTTAGCACTAACGTATGTGCACAGCCACAGGCAACCTGTAAGAAATAATAAAAAGAAAAATCTCATTTTTATGTAATAGTAAGTTAATATAGACAGATGTGTGTTATGTTAAAAATTAATGTTATTGATTCTACTTCACTATAAAGATAGTTGATAAAAAAAAAAAAAAAAGACAAATACAGGTTAGATTATTAAGATGGGATGCAAAGTAGAAAAGTGACTTTGAAGAAAAAAAGAAGGAAACCCACTAGACAATCTTAAGAGTACAAAAAGGAATACCTAGGGATTGAGAAAGAAGGAAAGCTACATGACAAATATGGACAGTATGCTGAAAAAAATGTGAAAAAAGGCAGAGCGATTCTTGCACTAACCCTGCACTATAAAGTAACTACCCCAGCTTGAATAGCTTACCACTGTAAAAACAAGTGAGGTCTCCCCAGCTCCTGACTACACAAAACTGTCCCCCACCTTCTGCCAGCTCTGCTGCTTATCTCTGCTGAGATAATTTACATCAGTGGAAGGACACTCTCCACAGCTGGGCCTCAGGACCACCAGTGCCCATACAAGATAAGCAACAGGAGAAGCCACCCAAGAAGGAAAAAGAAATGAAATTTCATCTAAAACCAGTTTACCTTGTTCACTACTAGCTCATGTACCATTATATAGTCTGTAAAGCAGGTACAGTGTAAGTACATGTAGTCCACTGACATCCAGGAAGCATGCTTTAAATGAAATAAAGGCTTAAGTGATTTGCTGATTGGATGTCTACAGTTTAGTATTAATGGGTATCAAGCAAATGAAGTGGACGGAATTAGGATTAAAGGCAAACTTACTGGAATGCTCATACTATCTAAACAGGAGAATATACACAGGGGAAAATACTATTTGCTTTATGGTATTATTCTGCAGTAGGAACTGTTACCAGCAAAGCTACAGACTACATCCTAGGACCTGAATGTAAAATTATGTAATAAATGAGCTCACTTCAATTTCAAATTCAAATAATAATCCATAATTTATCTGATTAAACGTGATAATTATGATTCAGAGTTCAAAACACTCTTGCAAATTCTCACTAGCTTACAAAACCATTTTTTCCTAGCAGAACACATCATTTTCCTGACAGTGTCCTCAGTGTCTCAATTTAAAACTTTCAGTATCAGTTCTGCATTTACTTTAAATGTTTCTAATTGAAATATTCTATAAAGAAGTTACCAGTTTGCTAGTTGCGCTGATGGCAGCTCAGTTATTTGGTAGACTGCAATAGCCACCCAAGTTCAACACCAACCATGAAATCATACCAACTGTTGCCTAAAAGCAAGTGGAGACAGTTTGGTCTGACTCCAAACACCTGCTAGTCATTGTGGCTGAAGTGCAATTTAAAAAATGATATTAAGTCTGCCAGAAGGACAAAATACTAAACTGTAGCATTTTCCCAGAGAGAAATACAGTCTAATGAAGAATCGGGTAACCTAAGAAGACTTTATTAAAAATACTGTTTATTACAAATGTCAGGAAAAAATATTTATTAGAAAGGACCAAGCGTTTCTAAATTCTTAGTCCTCTTTAAGTAAAATCCTGACCTCACTGAAGTCAATGCCAAAATTCCCACTGAGCTCCACAGGGTCACAGTTTCTCAGAGGTTCATTTTAAGATACAAGTTTGCATTCTGATTAAACGACACTTTAAACAAAAGATCTGGTTCTACATTCTTCACATACAGAGTATTAGCATTTTTTCAGCTGTTCTTAAAGGGTTTGACATGGAGCATCACACACGTACCCTCTGTACACGAATGCCCTGCAAGGCTGCAATTCGGCATGGCGTTGGCTGATTACCACTGCTGCCCAGTCCAAGCTGCCCATTACCATTGTAACCCCAGACATAGACCTTAGAAACAAAAACAGGGATTTCAGTTGTTTGCTTGTATGTAATTCTTCTGAAAACAATATAACTCTGTTCCCATAATAATTTCTTTCAATATTTCAGGTTCCCACAGCTTAGGATCTGCACTTTACATGTAGATACACAAATATGTGTGTGTATATGTATACACAGACACACATGTGTGTACACAAAGCTTATATACAGATGCCTATATAATCATGCATAAAAGAAGTATATAATTTTCTGTACCTGAAAATGACAAATTTTGGATGCTTCAGCAGTTAAAACTCCTAAGCATATGTTCATCTAAAATATTCATATTCATCTTGCTTTTTTAGAAGTTATAAAAGTGGAAAATAAGTGATTTATAGGACTGCTCCCCAGCACAGAGCAAATTCAGCACGAATACTTCCCCTTTTTCAAAGAGCTAATTTCTCATCCAAAAATCTTCTAACACAGAAGAAAACAAAACAGGTATAAACTGGAAACTATCACAACAGTATGAGTAGACTGTTAACGGTTTTGCAATGAATATAAGAAGGAAAATACCGAGTACTGATAATTTTAGTAACATATATTACACTACTCTAATGCAGCAGTAGCTACCTAGGTCTAAACTGAAATGCTTGGAGGGATGAATCTGGAGAGGAAATAGGCTGCCCTAAGTCTTCAGCTCAAATGAACTACAGCAGAACACTACATCCCCTTGATATCCTCACAATGGAGATTAAAAAAAAAAAAGTATTAGAGGGATTCAAGGTGTATTGAGGTGGAACAAACATATGTAATATACTTTTATTTTCTCTGTTTTTCTTTTTTTCTTGAGATAATGTGTATATATGGGCACTGAAAACTAAGATAGTATTGACTGATTAGTCTCACGTTCTTGAGATATAAGATTCTAGTATAGACAAAATACTTTCTTTTGCTATAAAGACAGCAGTGGGATAACATTAATCACTACTTTCATTTTTGTTGGAATATAATACTAACTCTAAAAATCAGTAAATCACTGTTACAAAGTTCCTTGTTTCTACACATGAGAAAATCAAGCTAACATGAAATGTTAAATACACATATATAGCTTTTATGATTGAATCCCAACATTTGTAAAAATTTGGCCTCCAAATTTTTTTTTTTCCCCCTTCTTTTTTTCCTTCAGAACTGTGTATTCAAGTAAATTTGAAGTTTGATACCTGAATTCCTTCAGGAAAGCCAACTTCAGTACTTGATACAAAGTAATAGTTAATAATAAGTAACCTCATAAACCAAGAAGTCATAAGCCAAATATTAGTGAACAAATTTCTGCTTAACTTCTTTCTAAACAAGAAGCCATAACCAGTACAAATAGGAAGATGTGCTTAAGTATGTGAGAATATGCAACACAATTTATGACAAAGATTTTTACAAACAGTACACGTAGGTAGATTTGAGGGATTCCGGAAATAAATACTGCTTTTCCCAGTGACAGTACATTCCTGAAAGGTTTAAAATGACCCAAATCCTGTGATACTACATACAATAAAACTCAGTCAGAAATTTCAATTAAAATTTCCTACCTCTCCATTTTCCACCACAGCCATGGAGCACATCTGCCCACAGGCTATGTTAACGACTATTTTATTTTGTAGGCAGCTGGTAACTCTTCGAGGAATTGGTTGATTAGCTGTTGAGCCAGACCCAACCTGGCCTGAGTTATTATAACCCCATGTGTATACCTGTCAGAGAAAAATTGTCATAAAAAAAGAGTTTATAACATGCAGTTCTAAGCATGTATTCAAGAAAGAAGTTACATGCATTAAAAATACATTTTGAGTTTGTGTTCATGTATTCTTTTAAGATCTAGGAAGATACATAGGTTTACAATATAATTGTTTCTATCAACACTATGCCACTCACAGTATATAAATATTCCATTCTTTAATGTTCCACCAACCAAAGTTAAGAGGCAACACGATAGCTGCAATCGTACAGAAGATTTGTTAGATCTCCAGAGCCCAAAGCAGAATGACTACCTGCACACAAATGGCATCTCAAAGTAAATGACAATAAAACTGTTTACTTCACTGGGTAAAACTCCTGACATGAACATGATTTAAACTGATGTCAGTTTTTATGCTATTAAGCATCGGCAGTAATGTATAGAATAAGAAGAAATTATATTTTCTTATTACAAGCAGATGTGGCACAGAAATCCATGTCCTGCATGCACTTGAAAGTAGATAGACTAACAGATTTTCCATTTTTGCTAAACGTGTGTGCCATCAGCACCCTGAGGACAGAGAGCACAACCAATGCACTAGGTGCAGTATGTTTCCCAGTTTCTCATGTACAAAAATTTCATGCGGAGAAAAGAGAGATTTATTCTAGCTTTTCTCACCTCTCCATCAGATGTTAACACCATAGAATGATGAGAGCCACAAGCAACTTCAACGACTTTCTTGTTCACCAAGTTAGTGGAGACTTGACAGGGAACCAAACCATGATTTGTTGTACCATTGCCCAGCTGGCTGTAAGCATTATGACCCCATGTATACACTTCTCCGTCTATAATAAAAATGGAAAAAGCTGTTTTAAAATCTATTTTTCCAATGACTACACCACATACAATTACAAACTGAAAAGTCAAATTCAGTAACATACTATACACATTTAAGTATACATGTGCCTTTTTGGGCACTTAATCCCATGGTCTATTCTGAGACTATCTTCTCATAGTGTTTACCACAAATCCAAAAGGATAGTATCACCATAATCTTCATAAAAGAAATCAGATAGCTAAAAGAAGGGAGATAGAGCGATATAGAAGAGAAAAAGATGAAATGACAGGAGTCCCCAGCTCAGTTTATCTCTTGTTACTGAGAGCCAGCCAAAACTTCTGTCTGTGTCCTGGCCCTGTGTTTCCCACTTTTGAAAAGTTCAAATAATAAGCTTTTCACACCATTGCAATATACATGAAGATGCTTGTAGGAAAAACAGTTAGGCAAGGCTGCTATTTATTATTTAAGCATGCCATTCGTGTCTTGTATTTTGAGAAACATGCTAGTAAAATTAAGAATGCAAGAAATGTCTGACTGGGTCAGGCATCTAGTCTGTCTGGTGCAGAATTCTGTTTCTGACTAGCAATAAAAAACCAGATACCGTTTAGGGGGAAAATGAACCTGCAGCCCATTCCCCTTATACTTCCTAAGCATTTAGAACCACTAGATTGCAGATATTATGTGGCACAACCCTTCTAGTTTACTTTAATGTATGTGTATTGGCCCGTTTTTCATGAAGCCAACACTTTTTGTACTAATTTTTTTCATCTGTTTTAAATCAGGTATCCTCTTGTTACAATAGTGCCAGATTTGGTGAATAGTCATTCTAATTTCATCTTGTCTACCATCGTCATCATCTTCTACACCTAAATTATGCTGTTATTCCAGGACAGCTAGATTTGACACAGAACTCCTTCAGATCTCTACAGAGATCACCAGACTCCTTATGTTTTCACTAAGAAGGGTTCCCTCAAAACTAACAAGAGAAAATGTGCTACACAAAACCAATATTTCTCTACAATAACAGGTTGCATCTACTGGCTTTATGTTGTCAAATACAAACAACCTTCTCCTCATTTCATCACTATGAGAATACAAATTTCACTAAATATGTGAAACAGAGCCACATAGAAACATATTATATAAACTGGAAATTATAGGAATTAATGCAAGAGTTGTGAAATGCATAAGGGCTGTCTGACAGGCAGGTTAAGAGAGTCTGTGCTGAATGGCATGTAATCACGTGAATGGAGTTATGAGTAAAAGTCATCAGGGATCAGTTCTGGACCTGTTCTTTTGCAATATTTCACTTTATGATCTGGATAAGGAGTATGAGTAGATCTGCCAGCAACAAAGCTCAAAAGAAAATATGGATAAATATGTAAAAAGCTTCCAGAATGGCTGGCCCTGAAGACTGGAGAAAATCATGG
The DNA here is from genome assembly GCF_011077185.1 of Oxyura jamaicensis. Classification (NCBI taxonomy): domain Eukaryota; kingdom Metazoa; phylum Chordata; class Aves; order Anseriformes; family Anatidae; genus Oxyura; species Oxyura jamaicensis. The sequence continues at coordinate 175,911,451 of NC_048893.1, forward strand.
GATGTAGCTGTATATAAACAACAGTTATACAGAGAACATAATTCAGCTCACCTACCTTTAGTCATCTAATCTATACTAGTCAACAAGATTTCTTCTCATTACTGAAGTGAGACCAATACTAATACTATCAGGCTCTAAAAGAATCTCACTGAGAACACAACATTAGACATTTGTCTTCAAAAATAATGTACTTAATAGCGAACAGATCCACAGAAGGGCTGCTGCTAGCATGGTATATGTTTCCACAGAGCGCCAATGAGACAACAGAAAACAAAAAGCTGAAGGGCAATATAAAAGTTCTAAAGCGCATCTGGAAGTAAGTACTTGAGGGAAAAGATGCATTTTAGCTGAAGGACAATGCTGGCACAAGAACAGGAGCATAATGTAGCCACTAACACATTTTAAATCCAACCAGAAGTTCCAAATTTAACTTGTGCGCTAAAAAATCTTCCAGAAGCAGTAACACAATCAAAGCAGAGCTTGAGAAACTTACAAAAAGAACTAGCTATGAACAGAAGTAACATGTCATGTTGGCTAATGAAAGCATGTTACACTTGATAGCCCAGAATGTATATCCCAATTTTCTCTCTTATGCTCCTAACAGACCCTTAATTCCTGCTTAACTAATTAAAGTTAAACTATCTGAAAAAGCGGTATTTGTATCATACTTTACCTTCTGTAGCAAGAACAACGTGAGGACCACTTCCATAACTCAGACAGGCAATCTTTTTGCCACACAGAGAATCTAACCTCTTCGGTTCAATAGTGCTTTGGATGTCTCCTGTTCCCAAACACCCACTGCAGTTCATGCCAAGCACAAAAACCTGTTATAAAAGAATCACAGAATCATAATTTGAGTTGGAACAGACCTCCAGAGGTCAACTAGTCCAAACTTCCTCTCAACAGAAGTGTAAATATATCAGTTTACTCAAGGCCATGTCCCATTGAGTCTTGAACAACACCAAGGAAGAGATCTCACAAGCTCTCTAGGATTTAACAAGTCTCATGGTAATTGTTTCCCCCTAATATTTAATTGGAATTTCCCACGTTCCAACTTGTGTCCATGCATCTCCAAGAAATGTCTAGCCCCATCTTCTCTTTATTCCCTGATCATGGTAGGAATCCAGTAATTTGCATTGCAAATGTCTTAGCAGTAATCAAAACGATCAGGTATTCAGCATGCAACTTGTCCTAGGTATACAATCACAGTACTAGCTCTCGTAACAACTTGACACATGAATGACCAAGTATGTCATGTTCATACACTTAAACAATTACCTCATCATTTTCAGTTGCATACAACACTTCATTACCAGCACTGCCAAACACACAGGCTTGACGAATTAACTTGAGCTCTTCTTGTGAACAAAGAGAAAAAATTGGCCATTTCCCAACGTCCAGCATCTTCAGGGCTGACAACAGCGTTGCCTCCAAGACCTGACGTTATAGAAGAATGATATCAAATACCTAGACAGAGAGAAATGTATATACCTTTGCATAGTAAAAAGGATAAATTCAGAGATATACCACTACAAACTTTCACAACCACAAAATATATTTTAATTCTAGAACAGTAATTGGAGCAAAGCCATTAAAATAAACAAATAAACTATATCATGATCCAGAAAGGACCAAAACACATGAAGAGAAGCACAAAATAAAAAGTTAAATGCTGCAGTCATATTTTCATTGTACTTATACAACATAACTGCTAGGTTACAGGATTCAGTACACAGGATTTTAATTTCATGGTGTGACGTATGCATCCAAAACTTGAAAATAATGTGTTTTTTCCTCTGATGCTACAATTATTGTTAAGAGGAAAAAAAAGAAACATTTAAGAACTGCCCAAGAATATACTTATATTTAACAAACATACACATTTATTTTCATGCATTAAAAATGGAAACTCGAGAAAACTTGAACAACTTTTTCCTTTATTCTTCACTTCTGAAATAGTCTGTGTTTCAACAATGATTGAATCTTTGGGAAGTTTCTAAGAATATTTTTATTTGTAAGTAAATATATATAAAAAAGAAAAAAGATATTTGAACATTCTCCAGCATAGTCAAGGAGAAATAACAAGTTTCTTGTCAAAGGAAAAGAAAAATAGCTCTCTCCAGACATTAAAACTAGTCAAGTTAATGTCTGAGTCTCACTCTACATTTCTACTGCTTAAGCATAGCATAAATCAGAAAAACGTTGCAGTATCAACATTTAGCTGCAAATTTTGTGTAGAACATTCATCAAAGTTTCTTTATTAAAATTAAAGTAAGTTCTGGGTGTGAAGAAAAGTATTATTAATTGACAGATCTGAAGATAAGTAAGAACAGTTTTTGCCTATTGTGGTATTATGTAGTTCACCACATAACAGCAAAGACTGCATGATATGCTTATACCTAGGAAGCAGCAGACCTACAAAATGAACTGTCACAGAATACTTTTTATTTTTTAACCTCTGACTGAAACAGAGATATTAATAAATTTTAGTTTAGAGTCACCTATGTCAGTCTTAAGGATATTGCTTTTTTGACTAATATCACTTACTATGAAAAAATGTTCACAGAAGCACAGATAAAAGCGTTTGAAACTAGAGAAATCCCTAGATAAATTGTGAATTTCAATCTCTAAACAAATATACTTGTGAGGAAGGAGAAGGAGGGTTGGTCACGTTCCATTAAAAAAAAGCTGCGGTCTTGATGACACTAGCTACTTCCCCATCTCCTCACACCAAATAACTAGATTCAGTGACCATTTTCAGCCAAATTTGCAAGTGAAAGGGAAGTAAGATTCAGCTGTTACACAACCCATTTGGCAGTAGGCAACTGGAGAGTCATACACATGCATTATGAAGTAAGTCAGCAAGTAAGTAGGGCCAAGCCTGTTTAGGAAACGCTGTCTTCCATGACACATAGCAAAATTACAAGAGATGAAGGATGTGTACCCACCTAAAATCAGGATTCATAAATCTGCTTTTCACAGAACAGTTTGTTTCATGCCAAGAGGTTAGCATGAATTTTATGGAAGATTTTAGGGACTTTTTAAGTATGATAACGAGCAGCAAAAGCATCGCAGACTAGTCTGTCAATTGCATTAACAAAACTGCATTCCACTTTTGCTCAAGACTGACAAAGCCAGAGTTTCAAAAGGATAGTCAGGGTGCCCTTCAGTTGTAGATTCCTTTACCAATGCCTCACCAGAATAAGATACTGGTTTCTTTAAAATGTGGACTATCAATTCCAAGTACACAGCGGATGAATGAGCACCCATTCATCTTACAGAGTGAAGGTTTTTTCTGTAATCTCCTTCTACAAAGAACTCCTGTCCTCATAATTAATGGGTTACAAAAAAAAAGAAAAAACGGTAGCATTTCTTAACACTAAAATCATACTCTGAAAAAAGTACTATAAAAAGCACCCAAGAAAAATACTTCCAGTACTGACTTTTTTTTTAAAAAGAGGAATTATTAACAGACTTTGTCAGACTCAAACATAATTTAAATCCTGCCTCTGAAATCACTAATTACATCCAACTTAGTAAGAGACATTCTTTCACTTTTAAAGATTTTTCCCCCTCTCTCACATTCCATCATATTTTGTCCCCCCATAAAGACAGCTTGAGGTATCAGCCTACAATATTTATGGCCCATCAGTGATTAGTTCCCTTGTTATATTGCACAGGTTCATGAAAGACAGAGTGAGACAAGAATTTGAGATTTCATATGAACCAGCTACCTATTGCAAAGGCGCATCAGCTATGTCTCTAGTATTCTTAAAACTTAATTTGACCTCAGCAATCAGTCTAAAAGCTGGGTATTCAGTTCTGTCATACAGATCACCTTAATAAGGCACTGTCATTAAGCTCAAAATCTTAAATGATATGTTTCATGAAGTTTCACACGCAGGGTTTTCAAAGAAAAGAAAGAGAAAAATGGGATCGAGTTTTCTCATCGTATTATGCTACAAAAGTTAATGCTTGCAAGTTTATCTTGTAGAAACACTAGGCTGAAACAAGTAACTTTAGAACTTAATTCTAAATTACACCAATGCTGTAAGACAAAGGCGCAATTCAACCCCCTTCAAATGAATATATTGTTCTTCTAACACTTTGTGGATCACATAAGTGACATTTCTTTTCCAACTATCATTTCATAGCTAGACTTTTGGTTTTATGTCTATCTTGAAAGCTACCAGCATGTACTAAGTTAGTACTACATGAAACCAGCTTAATCCTCTTGAGTAAAGCAGTATGGAATTCTTAACACAAAGTCACACTCTGACCTTGGCACTGACTTCTTGAGAAGGAGGAGTTTCATCCTCCATATGGATTTGTGCCTGTGTCCCCCTGCAGAGAGAGAACTGTGGTTAAAATCACCATATCATATTGCTGCAAAAATACTTTATAGAACTATACACACTTCACATTACGCCAGAACTATTTGCCTGTATTGGGTGAGAAAACAAAAAACATGAAGATCAGACAATTTCGTTTTTATATTTAACTGCACAGTGATCAGTGAGATGGACTCTACTCTTGTATATTATTCTGTATTCTTACCTAAAAAGGAATTTTTGGACTTTTTTTTTTTTTTTTTTTAAATACGTAGCACAATTAGTCAGTTATTGGAAAGGAAAAGGCTTTAATAAACACAATACTCTTATTTTTTATTGTAGTAAAAATAGCTTTAGAACCTTGCTGATGTAATTTTTCAAGACAGTTCTTTCAAAAAAAAAAGAAAAAGCACACTGGACAAAGCTTTCCATTTCTGGCATAAGCCTTCAAATGTTCTTATTCCAGTTCCATTTTGAAAAGCAGTGTTAGAAAAAAACATTTGGGGCTTTTCAGGTTTACTGAGAATTGTTAGAATATCCACTTTGTTTCAGAAAATATTGCCAGCTCTGTGAAAGAATTGCATGCTTTCTGTGATGTGCATCATCAGTAGAAACAATTTCCAGATCAGATGTTTCTTCCCACATGAATATGCATGCCCCTACTGCCCTTAAACAATTCCCTAACATAAAGCCATGCAACTCCATTTCCAGTAAAACTTCACAAATTACTAAGCAGCTCTGAAGCTGTGCCAGGCGTCTTTTACTCAGCAAGTTGGAGAGTGGTAAATGTCATTTTCTCAGAGGGGCACCGATTCAGCCAATGCTAAAAATCTGTTTACATTTATCTGAAAACAAAATGTCTGGAAAATTCTGATTAGAGGCACAATAACATGCAATGAACAAGAAACCACCATTTTATTTAGCTATTTTTCAGAAGACTACTACACTTTAAAAGAAGTATCAATGCAGCTTTATAAAACTAGCTAATGTTATTACAGAACCTGTCTCTTATGGAAGCCTTCATGCTGTAAGACCAAGCCCAAAGATGTAGAATATATCAAGTTCACATGATTTAAATATTGTCATTTTTAAGGATTTAACAAATAAGATTTAATTTACTGAATAAAGAAAAATTCTCTTTATTTGCCTTAAACGAGCACTAGTCAGTTACGCTTACGCAACTGAACAGAGCCCTGAAGGAAGACACGTGGCCATTTACCATGCTTTACACCTTAATAATGCAGAGTAACTTGGTATACTTTTGCTGTTAAGAAATTTGTTATTATTTTCTTCAACGTATTTACTTGTTCAGACTATGAGAACGCAACCAGTTGATGCTGTGTATTTTAAACTCTATTGAAACTAGAAACAACCTGCCAAATTAAGGCCTTTTGCATGACCAGAGCAGGATTGTGTTCCCAAACTGGAGTTCTGAAATGTTTAACGTCAACCATGTGAGCAGTGTTAAGAGTGAAACTGATCATCAAGGCCATGCAAAATTTTGCAGCTTCAATTTTCAACACTGCCTGTCAACGTTGACGTGTGTAATCCACTTCTTAGTAACCTTTAGCCTGCACGGCTGAGAGGTTCTCCAAGAGATTAACTATGAACTGTGAATTTTCGAATTTAAGTGAATGTAGGATTCTGTCTCTCTTCCACAAGCCATCTGACACACGACTGATATTCATCATTCTTCAAGTTCTAGTATTTTAATTCATTTTCTTCTGTTTAGACAAAAGCACATAGCTTGACTTTAAGAGCAGGTTACCTCAGTATAAATGAAGATAGTATGGACCATTTCAGTTACCTAATGTAAGGATCTCCAGCCCGCTACTTTTTCAGAGTCCCAGAAAACATACTGAGAGTTTTGAACTAACTTTTTGCAAGAATAGAGGTCAATTACATGTCCTCACAATTCAAAAGTGGTGTTTTATCTTAAACATAACTATGAGAAAATTACCCTGCAACTCCATTCTGCAAACCATTCTGCAAACAGGCACTTTATTTCTGATCAGTCCTACACAGTCCTCAGTACATAGGATGCCTCAGATGATACCCATTTATTCTTTTATTCATTTGTTGTAATACAAGTACATACTGATTGTCAAATGTCTGCATCTGCAAGGGTGTTCTTTGTAAAAAACAGGCAATTAATTTAAGAGTATATATTGACTATTAGATCCTGAAAACAAAGAAAGACAAAATATATTAAATCATTAAGCCTACCTAACAATCATGCTTATCTGTTTACCTCTAACTTACTAGTGATGATTCATGTTTGCTTACTCTCAGGAATTTTTCCTTCAGAAAAATTAACATTGTATGTACTTTGAAGCAAAGGAAAAACAGTACTTTCATCAAATGTTTAAAGAACAAAAACCATCATATCTGTGTACTTTAGATACAGAAGAAAAATACAGTCCTAGCTATTAGAGACAAGTTTTTAGGGCTGCTCACCTATGAAATCTTAAAATACGCATATAATTGCTAAAACAACTTACCTTAGATCAGTTAGTCATTACTTAAAAAAAAAAAAAAAAAAGCAATACTTATTTTCACAAGTAAATAGGTAAGCAAGAAATATTTCTCATGCATTAAAATTAAATATATATATATTTACAAACTGTTTTTTCCCCAAAAAATCTAACATGGAGATCTCAGAGAAGAAACTTCATAGCAAATGGCCCTTTTTTGAGGAAGTACACAGTGTTTTAAAAGCATTTACACTGAACTTTGACAAATCTCCTATCTGGAATCCAAGTCCAATTTGAGAATCTGGACAGTGTACTCGGCAGCCTCAGTCAAGTTGTGCAATTTGTAAGTTCTGACTCTGGATTTGCTCCAGCCATGGTATGTGGGTAGACTATGTGTGCCTCTGTGGTATAGATAAGATTAAGTTAAGGAACACAAATGCTGCTTCTATTCACTAAGCTCTATTAAGAGTCTAACCAGACCATTTAATCCTAAATATTTATACAGGTTCACTAACTCATTTTAATGTAAACATTCTTGTAGATTCTCTCTAGGAACTTGGCAAGCAAACATTTTTTTTTTCCTTCCCAGAACTCCACTTAGTATTTCCTTGTACTTAATTTCAGCATTTCTGAATCTCATCTGCTGAGTCAAAGGTCTGTCTGGAGCTTCCTCCCCCAATAACTCTAACCAAAGGCCTTGGAAAGAGTAGAAGGAAAAAGTCACAGAAAAAGAGGATTTGTTGACACCTTTAGGAAAGGGACCTAACCTTGCCTGATTTTGTTGATTTCTCAGCAGCCACGTACAGGAAAAGTCATGAAGTGATGCTAAATTGTTCAAGTGATCTTGCAGGAGAGGACAGAACAGTAATATTATTGACAGCTATTCCCACTGAAGAGGTTACATTCCCTTTCTGTGAAGACATGACTATTTTCAAAATGATCACTCTTCTTCACGTACAAACACTGAAATGTCACTACCCTGTCTGGTGCTGACCACAAACAGACAGAACTCAGACCTTCATTTACTCCTCCATTGATGCACCATTTTCCATTACCAAAGAATTGCAGACCCTGGAAAACAGTAAGTGGCTGTTTGAAAAGCCGCTATCTCTAACGAAAGCACACTTTTCTCATTCCATACTTGCTTCTTGACACCATACTGTGACTTCTTGTCTTCTGATGCAAGCTCCACTGGCTGCCTACTAATTTCAAGAGCAAAGGTACATACAATTTGGAGGCTGAATCCAAGAACCTCTGAAAGACTGCAGTCTTGACAGTCTGAAAGACTGACATCCTTGACCTTGTAAAGTACGTAACTACTTCAGAAATTTCTAATTAAAATAAACTGCTACAGAAATTGAATTAAAATAAGACAGCCTTACTGTCTCACTCTACAGAACCAAAACTTCGGCCACAGCCATCTTGTCAGATGCCATCTCTCTTTTAGAACGGTAATCAGTTCTACGTGTTGGATCCAGGGAGAGACATCCAGCATGACCCCACTGAAATTATCAGAGATTGATAGAACAGTTTGGGTTGGAAGGTACCTCAAAGATCACCCAGTTCCAACCCCCCTGCCATGGGCAGGGATGCCACCCACTACATCAGGCTGGCCAAGGCCCCATCCAGCTTGGCCTTGAACACCTCCAGGGATGGGGCATCCACAGCTTCTCTGGGCAGCCTGTGCCAGGGCCTCACCACCCTCTGAGTGAAGAATGTCTTCCAAATATTTAATCTAAATCTTCCCTTCTTTTAGTTTAAAGCCATGCCCCCCTGTCCCATCCCTACACCCCCTGACCAAGAGTCCCTCCCCAGCTTTCCTGTAGGTCCCCTTTAGGCACTGAAAGGCCGCTGTAAGGCCTCCCAAGAGCCTTCTCTTCTCTGGGCTGAACAAACCCAACTCCCTCAGCCTGTTTTTGTAGGAGAGGTGCTCCTCTGAGCATCCTCGTGGCCCTTATCTGGACTCACTCAAATAGGTCCATGTCCTTCTTATACTGGGGGTCCTATTTACATGCAGAATGATTTATTGGAGCTAGGTGCTTGAAATCTATAATGCAAAGGCCTTTTTTTTCAGTAATTTCATCATCCCTTGAAATAAATTAATTGAGATAAATGAAAGCAGTGCAGGATAAGATACAAACAACCTACAGCAAGGGAAGATGGACACACCAAAAGCAATGAAGTTAGTGGGAACACTGTATTTTATAACCCATGCTCAGTACTGCCCTTCAGTTCAGCTTTAGTACCGTGGTGGTTAAGAACAAACACAACAGGGAAAAATGTTTTGAAATAAGTGAAAAGGCAGGAAAGAAAACAGATGACATGACCTTTCAGCTCTTCGAGGGTTTAAAAATAAGTGTCAGGATCTGGTGTGAAATTTCTGCCCTAAGTGACAAAATTGCTCTGAAAATCATATGAAGATTCCTGGCACACCTTTCCCTCACCTCCAAAAAATAATAAACCAACACCCCAAACCTTGGTTAGGAAGAAAATGTGATTAATTTTTTATAAAATTCAATAGGACTTTTATAAATCCTATAAAAAACAGATGGTAAGACACACTGCCCATATTAAGCTTCTTTATTTCTCCCATTGCTATTCTATTTTTTCCCCCTTAGAACTGTTGTCTCTCATCGTCATTGATGTAGAATGGTGTATTGTTTACCAGGGAGCAGCAAGAGTGGAACTGACTGGAAAAATGCATCGTCATCTACCAGAGGGAAAACGCTTAAAGCAAAAGAAACAAATCTCAAATTCTTTTCTCCGTGCCACAAATCCCCCAGTCACCCTGAAAAAAATAATTTGAAAGCTTTGGGTATCCATCCACTTGACTGGAAAAAAAAATAAAGATTTGAATGAAACAACTAAAAACTATTAAGGAACAGAAAAACTAACAATAACCAAACTAACAAAAAGCAGAAGTACAAAGATTAGAAAATAGTCTTCAGCAAATCTATGTTGAAATCTCAAGGTCGGCAGCTAAAAAAGCCCGATTAAAAGGTGCTGATCACAAAATATTTTTATATTAAATTATTTTCACTCTTTTATACAAGAGCAAAAATACCTTTTGAAGGCAATCAAATGTTTCAGATAATGGAAAATGAATGTACAAACTACCTTCAATGCTGAAAACCATTATAGGAGGATGCTGGAGTCATTTTCACATAATTAGTGGTTTATTTCTGCATTCAAAGAAAAAATATATAATGAGCATTATCTTCAGATCTTCAAGATATTCAGATACTAAAATAATCAGATCTTCAGATATTAAAATATTCAAACAATTTGTTAGACAGTTTCTTGGGAACAGGATGTTATTCCTGTATCTAATCTAATATAATCTAAATCTAACCTGAGATGCCAAAGAAAAATACTTGTTTGCTTTTTTAATAAGGCCGATTCCAGATTTGCAGAAAACTACCATGAAAAGCCCTTTCTCTTTGCTGAATTTCTAGCCAAACTTTGAACACTCTTCAGTTCCTGTAATCCATATAGAGACAAACCTAACAAAATATTAACAATGGATGCAATTATTAGCTCTTGTCCATTTAAAACTCTGCATTTAATTTACCATATAACTGGTTTGATAGAATTGAAACTTATACTGATTTTTCATTTTGACTTTCCAACTTGAGAGTTCAAGGAACTAACTTTAGGGAAATGAAAGTATGCGTAAGATTTGGTTTTAAAATAAATTTATTAAAAATATCAACCACATAGCATAGCAAATGAATGCAAAATAATACAATAAATATGTGATTTTTTTTTTTTATAACATTAAGGAATCTTAGTTCAGCAAATGTTTAAGGTTTAAGAATTTAACAAATACTAACAGGTCATCAAGTTTATCAGGGTAAACCATGTCTAATGCAGATATTAATATGCATTGATACTACAAGTGGGAACCTGATGACACCAGTTCAATGCCATAGCAACAGTATGTCAGGCAAGGGTCTTTATTTTATCACATAATCATAAATATGATATTGCATTAATACAAAACCAGCAAGCAAATGCACTTTGTTATATCTCCCCTAATGGGATTTCACGTAGCCTAAATTGTTATTAGCCAGTCGTTACCTGATCCAGCCAAATTTTGAGCCATGTATCAGGTCTAGCTGTTGGATTTCTGACCTCACATCCCGCTCAATCTGTTGAAGAGGAAAGCTCCCATAATTCTAACCTATAACCAGCTCCTTGCCTTTTCAAGTAAGGGCCTTTTACACCTTCTGGTCCCATTCAACCTAAAAGCTTTAATTTATAGTAGGTACCTTCTAAAGCATTCTATGCCTTAATTAAAACAACAACAACAAATAAACAAGCCCATAAGCATTATTAAACCACATCTGGTTTTCTTTTCTACATCCAGTGCTTAGATTTAGCACAGTCTTTCTGCACATTGGGTCACCGAGAGTGGAATTTTTTCAAGCCTATGTCTAACACGACCACAGCATGAATTGGTGGCTGTACTTAGACCTCCCTGTAACACTGGGTACTTGCAAGAGTGTTTCCCATGAACCCACAAGAGGCCAGGCAGGGCTGAAGGATGGTACAATATGCATCTAGCATGTAAATACAGATGTATTATCTAAATATATATACAAATAATGGATATTCTATACCTGCATGTAAGAATTCAGATTGTTTAAACCTTGATAGTTATAGCTGTCTGCATAAAAAGATGTATTTTGCAGCTGGGAGACATACAATAGTAAATAGAATGTGCATATGAAAAAAAAATTAGCGGTATCTCCCGGTGAGTAAATGACTCTAACTGTCCATCCGGGTATTTCTGTAACAGCCTTCTGAAACGGTAAGTGACCAACAAAAATGACAAGAGCAAGGGATTAGACATAGCAGATGGAAGCTTCTCAGCTCTTAAAAACTAAGTCAGAGACAGAATGTTATTCCTTAAGTGTAAGTGCAAGCATCTAATATTAAGTCTACTTGCTGCAATAGACTCCAAACTGCAAGACATCACACGCAACATGAGGCCAGGGTTATTTTACCTCAACTTTATCACCTAGAGGTCTTCTGTTTGTATTTTTACTTAGATGATTACAGAAGCTTTAAAAACACTCACCTATAACTAATTCAGACTAACTTTGGACAATTTTCACTTCATCGCTACACTTTATTTCTTGCAGCTTTCTTTGCTTATCCAACCTTTTTCTACTCTTTATTCCCCAAATTATTTTTGAGATAGGTAACAGTTTGGCAGACCTTTTTTTTTTTTTTGGATTTTATTTCCAAATAAACTTTAACTTTGGCATAAAACAATTTCATTCCTTCTTTACTTTCAGGGCCCTCAGGACTCAGTGCAACTGACATCACGAATTAACCCTCTTGATCTTTCAAAGTTGGCCCTTCTGAGATGATGAATTTCAGAAATTTTTACACTCATATATGGGCGATTCAGTACCTGTTCAGCAAGCTTAGAGCAGTTCTGTGTAAGAAGTGGACCATTTTATCTCCTTCTAAATGATGCTGTTAACAAAGAAACCCAGTAATGATAAAATTCCTGATACTATTTCTCAGTAAGCATTACCCTCATCGAAATCCAGCTCTTCTGGTCTATAGCCCACACCCGCAAAAGCTCCTATAATGTTTTTCCATCAAAACAATTGTAAGCTTGATTCTTTTCTATCCACACAGCCTCTTCCCGTTGCCTTACTGCCCATCAATCACATCATTATCACCAAGTGTCATTCTGTCACGTTTATTTCTCCCCAACCCCACATGCAGCAGGATCGTTATTTCTCAGCTTTTCCCTTACCCGTGTCCCCTTTCACACCCTCCACCATTACTTCACCCCAAACCCAACCACCAGTTCACCCCAACGGGTCACAACGATGCACAAAACCACCCGTAAACAGACTTTATTCAGTTTGCAACCACGGCACAAGCCCCGTGCTAACCGCACCCTCTTGTTTTTATTCGACAACACGAGAAACTCGATCTCTAGAAGGAAGCACCGTGGAATTTCGCCCGGGAAAGCCCACGACGCCCCCTCAGCTGGCAGCCCCAAGATGCCGGCCGGGCGGCGCGGGGCGGGAGGCGCAGCGCCCGCCCTTTCCGTCCCACCCCCCCCCGCCATGCCCGGCGGCGGCGGCTGGCGCGGGGCGGGGCGGGGCTGGCGGCGGCCGTTGGGGCGCCGCGTACCGGTCCCAACCGCCGCTCCCTTCAGCGGGGCGGCTCTGCCCGGGGGACGGGGAGGGAAGGGCGGCGGCGGGCTGCTCGCTCCGTATAGCTTACCTTCCCCGCAGGCGGCGGCTCCTCCTCCTCTTCCTCCTCCTCCCTGCAGTGGGGCTGGGGAGGGTGCAGCCGCTCTCAGGCGCCTCCTCAGCCGCCAGGAGGGGGAGGGAAGGGAGGTAGCGCCTCCCCGGGATCCTCCTACCGCAGCCGGAGCGGGCAGCCGAGCCCGGCTTAGCTGGGGCGGCCTCTCGGGGCTGGGAGCGCGGCTGCCGCCGAGCTGAGGCGAGGAGAGGCTGAGAAAACACGGTCCATCTCTTCCCTAAGGCGCCTCGCTTTCGGTGATGTGGGTGCCTTGGGAAGAGCTGGGTGCTCGAAGCAAGCACGGCACCGAGGGAGGTTGCACAAAAACACTTCTCCTCAAGCTGTGGTTTTGGCCTAAGTACATGTGACAACGCCCTGTAGTGAGAGACATGTTCAAGGATGATTATTATGAGAACACCAAACATTGTATGCTATCTGTATGTGCAATAGTTTTTAAAATTATTTGTCCAAGATAAATGAGTGTTTTTCTATTTCTCTTACAATTTGTGTTTAAAGTTTAGCTCTCCCTCGACAGGATAGCCTAAATGTTTTCTGAAGGTAGCATCCAGGCATCCAGACTGTTTCAGTCATAACTCCTACCTTCAGATATACCTGCTTCCTTGTTGTGGTATGTGTTCAGACCTTTGCTGTTTTATTCAATAATAGTGTTAGGTTCTGGTTGTGGGAACCGTACTCAGAAGAAGAAAGCCCTGTGGATTAGGAGCTAGCGTTCTATCAAAAATGGAACTCCTTTATCACCTGGGGAGAGGTTTTTTGTTTGTTTGTTTGTTTGTTTGTTTTGGTTGGTTTTGAGGGAATCATGGTAATCACAATTGATAATTACAGGTTGATAGGCAATTTTCAAAAAATGAGGATTGTCTAAGTATGTAAGACAGCCAGAACCTGTCTCTGCAGTTACCAAAGGAGTAGAGACTGCATTCTCCATGCTTGCTATGTTGTATGACGGTCTCGTGATGTACTTCACGTGCCTTGCCTCCAATCCTTCATACATAATACAGGAAGTGCCTGTACCACCGCAGGGTCTACCAGTGCTCTTCCCTAACGTGCTCCCCTACTGCATGTGTGCTGTCTGTCACTGACAGCAGTGTTCTGGGGAGTAACCATGTCTTTTTAGTTTGTCAGCTGGAAGTAAAGATACTACACTTCAGAATACATTCAGTGTTCCCAATTTCTGCTTTGCTCGCGGTCACTGTGGCTTTTCCAAGACGACTGGGAATGGTTTTTGCTAGGAATGGTTTCTTCATTCAAATGAGATATCAAGTGTAGAGTGTCAGACGAAAGTCAGCAGATCTGGGGGGTGCTGGACTCGATGTGGTGCCCCATAGTTTTGTTCTCTCTTTATGTAAAATAAAATGATCACAGTAAAACACATTACAAATTATTGTCTGTTGCCATGTTCATTTCTTAGTTTCCTGTTTTCTTGAACTCATTTCACGTGAAAAAGGTTGTCGGATTTCAGATGAATGTGTAAACGGAATAATATACCTGATAATGTCAGTCTAGTAGACAATGGTAACAATTCAGATTGGCAGAAAGACAAACATTTTTAGTAGAAGCAATTGTTCCCTGAAACAAGTTTCATCTTGGGCCGCAAGCTGTTTATTGATTCTTCAGTGTACATTGTAAAACAACACTGGATATTTTTCTAAAATTTATGCTTTATTTAACCGAAGGAACATTGTACTGTGTTAGGCTGAAGGTCACGCTTGGTGGAACAGATGGTGTGCTTGACCCATTCAAACAAAATTGTGTTTAATACAGTGAAGCCCTTAAATCTAGAAGTAAATCTGCAAACAAAGAGTCTGCATTTGAAACATTTTGCTAACAGACAGAGGTCAGTGAACAATAACTGAAAGCGTGAAAGTAAGAAATGCTAACGTCATTTCTGAATGTATAAAAAGTGGAGAGAACAGAAGTTAAAAGGAAATTTGCCTCCAGTAATTATTAGAAACCAACTAGTGGGAAACTGCACATAAAGCTACTATATATTTTGATAGCGAAGTTGAAAATGTGATAGGTTGCACAAAGATGATCAATGGTTTGGAAATGAGATGCTTTAGAAGGTGGTTAGTTTATGAAAAACAGTTTATTATTTAGATTACAGTTTATAGGTTCTTTATAATGAGAAAACATTAAGCATTGAGTGGTGTTTTAATTTAATGGAAAAAAAAAAAAAAAAGACAAAAAAGAAACGGGAAGAAATTAAAGCCATAATAATATAAATCAGAAATGGAGGACAAATGTCTGATGCTGAAAGTGGTCTCCATTTATTGATTACTTCAAACCAAAAAGCGATCATGTTACTTCTGCCTTTCTTTATATGCCGGTTGTTCTACACCTGTCTCAATTTCTTCCTTTCATTTGGGCCATTTCCAATTTGGTTTTCTTCTTTCCTAAGTGTAGTGCTAGATTTAGAACTCAGCAGTGCTGAATGGATGGAAGTACATCCCTGTTTCATCTTACAGTCATTGTTTCTAGCATGTACCAGGGTTATATTTTCTTTTTATCAAATAGCAAAGTACTGTCCTCTGCAATTTAAGCTTTGCATATCTTTCTTTCTTAAAGTGTTTTTCCAGCTGAATTTCTGCATTTCCATTTGGTCTTTTGAATAGTACTTGATGGAAGTTGGCCTGGTTTTCTTTTCTGATTAACTTACATGTATTCTACTTTAAATTTGGCAGTATTATTTTGTACAGTGTAAAAATATAATTAGACATTAAATGAGAATGTAGCAGAGATTGTAAACACCTATAAGTCAGTGAACAGGCTTACTGGTCCCAGCACCAACATACTTCAAACCCGCAGGATTTCAGTTACTTTTCTTCAGCACTATGTTTTCTGCCTGAAGTTGCTTATTTTTTCAGTATTTAAGACCAGTTTGGTATACCAGTTGAGTTTCAGGATGCAAGTTCTCCACGAAGGACCCGCCTTCCTTTATGGAATGTGCATTCTGCAAACTTTCCAGGAGGCACTAGGCAAATCTGTAGGCTTGAGCTGTTGTAAATGGCTGCCACAGCGTAGTGATGTGGAGAATCCCAGATACATCCCAGATGCATCCCCATCACCTTGAACTCATGGTAATCTGATTCTCAAAATCAATTACACAATTCTGTCTGGAATATTTCAGAACAAGGAAACACAGTTACAGACTGATCTCACATTCCTCAACAGATCTCCTTGAAGAATTTGAAGCACTGGGAAGGGTTTCTGTACTCCCTGGGTGATGAAAGCTTTGGACTAACATAATTCTGGAGTTTGCTACAAAAATATCAAATGATGTAGTTCTCATTCAGTAGTTAAAACCTCTGTATTTGAGCCCAACTACTGCATTACCGGGCAGGGGTGGCAATGGTAGAGACTTGTTTTGCTAAACAGTCGCCAAATAAAATACTTTAGTAAACCTTTTGTCTTATTTGTTCTTTGACAGCCTGTCAGCAGGAAGTGAGAAAGCTAGGAGACTTTTCAGGTCAAAATAAAAACAGCTTTTCACCTCAGCAGCAGGGTTCCCATTACCTGCATTGTGGTTTTGCGGATGACTTTTCAGTCATGTACATCAGGGAAACTACTGGTGTCCTCAGTTATTACCACAAGAGGCCTGCGTCAGCCTTTGTGGAAGCAAAATAATGTGGGTGGAAGGCAACCATAGGCCGGTAAGTTCTGTCATCACATGCCGGATTAGAGGATGTTTAAGATTTTTATGACTGCTTTCATATAAACTTGTTAGACCTGAAGACACAACAAGTTAAATAAGGGGTAAGTGTCCCAAAAACAGACGTTTAACAAGAGTTGTCTTTTTCTCTTGGATTAAGATTGAAAAAAACACTTAAACATTTTAACATGCTTTGGGGTAGGTTACATTCTTGTCAGTAAAAAGAGCCTTAGCAAATAAAGGCTAAGAAACCTCAGTTATGCTGGTGGATCCAAGAATTTTCAAGCTCATGAAACCTGTTTTTGTGCTCTGATCACAGCTGTGCTTCACTTCAAGGGAAGACCTGGGCATGAAGCAACATCCATTTTGGCTCACCCTTTCTCCCTCCTGCTCCATGCCTTGGTTTCCAGGACAGGTAGCCAGTAGGCCAAGGTGCAGATTGGTCAGGGAAAATGGAACAGTCACAATTCTGGAATGTGCTGCAGATCCACCTGGCACTAGGTAGAGACTTGGCCAAAGTAGTCTGGGACTGGGGCTTAAGTGATTTTGTTCATTCTCGTTCTCACTGCCTTAAATGCTTTGTTTGTAGCCTGTTTGGTCTGGACTTTTGAAAAGGAGTAGCTGCTATCTTGATAAAGACCTTGCATCATCCTGTCTGTCATTCAGATCATCTTTCCTGAACAATTTAGGGATGGTGGTAGCAGCAGCCAAACTTAATGTTCCTCAAGAATCACCAGAAGTTGTCATCATGGTCTCCCATAAGCAAGGAGAAGGCATCATTGTGGTAAGGACCATCAGGGCAGGAAGGGAAGGGGATCCTTGCAATAAAAGTTTGGCAAACTTCTTGAAAGTGATAGATCATATTTATCATATAAACCATATATATTATATAAGCCATAGGTCTGTGGGCCAGCAATTGGAGAGACTGTGACTGTGCTACGTTTCCCTAGGGAGCTTTGATCCTGTGTGTGTGAGACTGTGAAATTTGGTGAAGTACTTCAAGCCCAAATGGCCTACAAGTAGGATAAGAAATCTGGGAGCTAGCTACCATAGCCACCATAGGTCAGGAGGCTCCATGCTGTAGAGATCTACAAGTTGCCTAACAGAGGGCCCATTGGTCTGAGCCAACCACCAGAGACCACGGACTGAGATTCAGCTACAGGGTAGACCGTGGGTCTGGACCAGCTGTCATTGAGATCATTTCAGTTTGTGCTTACAATGAGAAAAGATCTAAATACGAGCAGACCATGAACCTTGGGGACTTGTATGCTTGGGTGCCAGCAACCGAGGAGAGCAGGAGATCTGGAACCAGCTATGGATGGACTTAATGTCCATGGACACCTGTGCATATACGTCTGCACACTGCTAGCAATCTTCAGCCCTGATCTAACAGAGGAGAGGAACAGGATGGAGCAGTTTGTGCCATTCATGTTTGTGTGAGTGATGGAGCTGGTAAGGCACTGCTCTGTTGATCTGCGTGGTCAGCCATGGGTGTTTATTGCATGTATTTTGGTGTGCCTTGGAAGCACGTGCTCAGCCTTGCTACTGCCTGAACCTTGGGGCATGGAGCTGCAGTGCCCTCACATCTGCTGGGCCACTGGATTCAGCTATCTCTGACAGACATCTCCTAAATGACTCCGTTTTATCATTGTAGAGAGAAATCTTGGCATCAGTGGAGTCAGTGGCAAAATGCTGCTTTACTTTTTCTCCATATTTGCTCATTTTCAAATAAAAATTAGATATTAACCCTATATTCTTATGTTCATATTCTCTAAAGGTGTGGTGTATTTACAAAAGGTATTAAGAATTTCACTTAATTACCGAGATGTTAGGGTCATCAAATCCATTTCAAATGTAATCCCAATTTCTCCCTTAACTGTCTGGTTGTTAGGCTGGTTTTAACTGTCAATTTTCTTGCTTCTGACAGCAGGTAGATGCAAAACAGATCTTTTCATTCTGTTTTCTGGAGATAACTTTACTGTAACAGTAGAAAATCAGTTTCCCGTCATGATTTTTTATGGTCTTGCAAATACTTTAAGCAATTCCAGAACCTCCTCCCACAGGATATAGACATGTGGCTACTTGAGCAACTCAAACAGTTTATGTGAAGCAGAGATATTGATCGGACTTGGATTTCACATCTTGAAGAAGACAATTTAGTTTCTGTCTGTTTCTGGATTAATAAATTTATTCTATGCCTAAATTTATCCTATGCCTAAATAATACCTTTAATTGGAGAAGTTGACACCAATGACCAAAGGCTACTTATAGACACAGCAGATCAATACAGCAGGTCATTTTGCTGTAACAAAATGCTTTACTGTTGTTAAGTAGCTTTATCTTGACTGTTTCGCTTTTTAATGTTTTTCGTCTCAAATTGACCAAGATCCTAGCAATCCTTAAAACTCTAATTGCATTATCTTAGTTCTGCCCTGCTGTGTACACTGCTACTTGCCCTGTAATTTTATTAATACTCTGCTGTCATAAACTAAAATAAAAATAGTGCAAATATTAATAGTAAAAAAAATAGTAGTGCTAGCCTTTTTTGTTTGTTTGTTTTTGTTGTTGTTTGTTTTTGACAGAAAAGAAACTGTGCCCTTTTCTTGGTATGGAGAAAGATTCAAAGGAATATTGTTATCAGCTCCCTGTTATGGGAGCTCAAGAAAGTTGTGGAACAGCTGCAGAAGGTTGTTTTTCAAGAAATTTGTAAGACAGCTAAATAGTTCAATGTAAGTTAAACTCAATGAACATTTAAAACAGGCTTGGGGAAGGCAGAACGGAATGAATAGGGCTTATTAAACTGAAGAAGAAAGGACTGAGGGAAAATGAAGTAACAGTTTTAAGAACGAAACTTTATTGTAAAGAGGAAGGGTATTTGTTTGTTCTGCATGGTTAGGAGAAAAATTGAAATAAAGGAGATGATTTTACTTTGGCAGTAGGGAAGATATTCTCAGTAATAATAAGGAAATTGGATATAGATTGCCTGGTGAAGTTGTACAGTTTCTATCACTAGAGATTGTATATCAGAATGAAATAACTTCTGTTGATCCTAGTTCAGGTGATGATAGTCAAACGATGACCTTTTGAGTTCCGTTCCATTTCTAGGACTCCATCATTAGCTCCATTTACTGGAATACAACCTGTATTTAAAATATGAACAAATAGCTGGCTTTAATTAAAGCAAAATCTCTTTCATATAGATAGTAAAAAGATTACTTCACAGTAACCCAATTATTCAAAATACTTTTGGTAGCTGAATTCCCTTTAAAAATCCATTGCCACCCACTATTCCTTTTTTGGGGGGGTTGGAATCTTTTAAAAATGGAATAACAACCTATCAGTTAACCTTCAAACAGTTGATAGAGCAACAAGTCTAGAAAGAATGATATATTTTGCTTCCATGTTCAGTAATGTCTAATTAGGTTTCTCCTGGCAAATCTTTGCTCATATCAAAATGTCAGTTTATTATTACTATGTTTTAAACAAATCAGGTTTTCCTTGTTTTTGAAAAAAATCATGATTAGGGAAATATAATTCTTCATTATTTTAATTTTGAATGACCATTTCAGTACGTAATCCCTGGTTTGTCTTTACTTTGAGTATAGCTCTGTTGACGTCTTTAACAGTGCTGTTTTTCAGTCTACTTCATCCTTTCCAAATATACCAACATAAAATATACACTACCATCAGCGTCAATGAGAGAAGGGACAGAGCTTTGCTACCTGCATGATTACAATGCTTAGGTATCACACAGATAGAATTAGCTTTAAATGATTTTTTAATGTTTGAAGTTCATGTTTACTAACTTATTCATGTTTAATAAATGCCCATGTAAATTCTGAAGGTGGGTTTCTTTTTATGTTACATCATAGTTTTTACAAAGAGGAAAACAGGACACAAAACAGAAGAGTGATTGCTATGATTTTCTATAGCAGTGTTATTTAATTCCTTTCAAAAATTCTATTTCTAGCACCACAAACTTTCTTTTTCCCACAAAAAAAAAATGTTGCAGACAGGAAATGTTTTGGATAGTGTAACAAAGTTTCCTGATAAACATTTTATCTCAGCTGGATAACCATTTCCTGTTGGTAGGATTTGCTATAACTATTGTCATTTTGTTGTCTTCCTTACTATAATTAACACACATATATGATCTGGGTAAGTGTGCTCATCCTGTCAAACAAAGGTTTCAGTAAAGCAGACGTGGTTATAATGCGATGCAAGAATTTATATTGTCCATTTCCCATCATTTAAACTTTGCCTGTAACAATAAATAAAATAGCAACACACGTGGGATGTTCTGGGAACTGGGAATTCCCAGCAGGGTGGAGGTTTCTCAGTATTTCAAATAAAGCATTATTTGCTGTGGCTGCAGTAAGCTCATAAAGCAGTTTTCAATGAGAAGGTGGGACTTGATGGAGAATCTCCTTGTTCAGTGCTAACTTGGACTTGAATTGTCCTGGAAGGGTATCAGAAGAATTTTGGCACTTTTTAAACAGCTTCAAAGCGTCATCCTTGCAAACCAATATTAAAATGAGATGACATTTAAAGATGTACCCTATCAAAATATCATGTTTTCCATCAACAGAACCACCTTTG
The DNA here is from genome assembly GCF_011077185.1 of Oxyura jamaicensis. Lineage (NCBI taxonomy): Eukaryota > Metazoa > Chordata > Aves > Anseriformes > Anatidae > Oxyura > Oxyura jamaicensis. Next base: position 175,932,801 of record NC_048893.1, read on the forward strand.
CCATTTTTGGAGCTACCTGGTTACTTTAGTGATAAGAGACGGGGGGTATCACTTAAATATAGCTGATTCGGATTCTCATTCATGCAAAGATCTTAAGTACATTTGGCTGTGCCTCTACTAAATAGTAGATGGCCAGGACACAGACTTTGGCCATGAAGCCTCCTGGCATAGCCTAGCTAACGTCCATATCATTTAAGGCTGTATTTCCCTTCAGATCAGACTGACAAATTGATGTAGCATAGCTCTTGGCCCTGGAGCTGCTCTGTGCTGATAAACGTCCTGTGGCCTTCAGATATAACACTTATTTATGTCTTTTTTTTTTTTTTTTTTTTTTTTATTTTATTTTTTATTTTTTTTTATTTTATTTTATTTTTCTTTTTTCTTTTTTTCCAGTTCATTGTGTTTGAATGTGGCTGTTTATTACCTTTTGTTTAAAAGTTTAATCTACACATGATGAAACACAACATGTTGTTTCTTCTATGCAGTTTTTCAAGGAAAATAAAATTAAGGCAAGTTACTGAAAGCATGTAGTATTTGAAGGTGCAAAGCCTGCTGAGATGGTGCTGAAGTAGACTTTAGGGAGCAGAATTGGAGCAGCACTCACCATAGAGCCTGCTGGGAGCAGTGCTTGGTATGCACTATCCCTGAACTGTGTTAGTTGGCACAGGTCAAAACTGCCAGGAAGTCAGCTAACAAAGAGTCTGGATGCTCTAAGGTCAAGTGTTCAGCCTGTATGTCCATGTTTGATGAGTTCATGGGGTTTAACTAAGGCTTTGTCCTAGTTTTATTTCTGTCAGAGAGGCCTGGGGAAAGAACAATGTGGAGGAGGCTTTAGACAAAGGCACATGCATAAGATTGAATTTAAAAACACAGGATATGTCTTTCTTTCTTTCTTTCTTTCTTTCTTTCTTTCTTTCTTTCTTTCT
>NC_048893.1:175933736-175971127 GCF_011077185.1 Oxyura jamaicensis
TTCTTTCTTTCTTTCTTTCTTTCTTTCTTTCTTTCTTTCTTTCTTTCATGTTATGCTAGAAGAGTGAATGAAAGTGTTCTTGCAAAATGTTGATCCAAGACATGCAACACATGCTGAATGCATAAGCATCTGCAACAAGATGACATTGATATAATCATCTGTGTCTGAAGATGTGTGTAAAAAATTATTTTTTAATTCACAGAATTAGATCTAACGATTCAAACAAAAATATATTTTCCTCACAAAGTGCAATTCAGCCCACAAAACTTCCTGTTACAAGATTCTGCAAGTGCTGAAAGTTTTCATGAAGAAGCCATGGGAGAGCAATCAACGGAGATTGCTCAACAGAGACTCAGGAAGTCTCTGAGATACAAATGTTCGAAGGCTATGACAACGTTTAAGGGAAGTTTTATGTTTACTTACCCCATTCTTTTCTTATATTCTCTGCCAGGGAACAGACTTTGTCAGTGCCGGGGAGAAAACACTGGGTTTGGTAAAACTTTGGCCTGACCCCCAGTGGCCCCATTTTCATCCTCTGTCCTTATGTAGAGGATGTTTTAATTACGCTTCTAGCTTTTGAGATAACACAGATCAGCGCTTTTTTTCTTCCTGTGAGGAAATGCTCAATGCTTTCTGGGATTGGGGTTTTTTGGTGTTTTGATTTTAACGAAAGCACTGCTGCTGTTTGTTGATGTGAGGACTGTTCTCTATTAAGGTCAGAGGGACTGAAGATTTTGTGCTAGTCTAGGAAATGTGATGCAAGACTGGTTAGGCAGCTGGGCATGCCCAAACCCACCCTGAGTCATTGAGTGATTTTCATATATACTGTACTAAAATACACAGAAATGAATAGCTTAAAGAAGGAAGCATAACATGTATTCTGTGTAAATGCAAGTTATTGTATTGCCACCAGAAATGTTACAGTATTGCACTACATACACATTATAGGGTATGTACGCCATATGTAGGTGTTCAGACACACTTAAAATGCTACACAAATCAGTGATATATCAGCTCTAAAGATGATCTATAGAGCGTCATACACAAGAGATGTACATGAGCATTATTATTAATCAACAATGTCAAAAAATAAAGCAAGAATTCAAAATGAAGGTGAATCAACAAGTCTGGGCCTACTTAGTATCCCTAAAGTATCTGTCTTTATTATCAACCCTAAAGTTGCTATTTTTCAAGTTCTTCATGGTCTTACTAACCTGCACGTTGAAAACAAACGAACAGCCAAATAAAAATCTAGTAAATCTAATAAAATACTAGATTAATTCAAACAGTCCAATATCAGATATGGCTGTTGAGTCAATGTGTCTATGCAGTATTCAGCACTCTTAATAGGAAATATGACATAGAAATAGAATTTATTATTTACTTTTAAAGACATGTTATATTTTCCCCAGAGTGATGTATAACCATTACTTTTCACAGTACATGGGGAAGGGAAAGGAAAATAAGCAAGTTGTTCAGGGTAAAGAGCTGGAATTACAAAACTGGAGTTCCTCAGACCAGCCACAGACAAGTCGAGTTGTCAGCGTCAGGTGGAGTTTTCCTAAGACCTTCAATCTTTTCCAGTGACAAGTGTCTCTGGACCACCATAAGATTTTTGATGTTCTCTTTTGTACACTGGGGAATGGCTCATACTGCATTTCACAGCTTTTTCATATGTTTCTATAGCTACAAGTCACACCGTGTGACACTTCATCCATCACCCTGTCAGCTTCTCTTCATGGAAAAAATGAAGATGATTCTAAAAAGCAAGATGGAATCTGTGCCATTCAGAGGAGCATTTGCTACTAGGAAGAATTTGGAAGAATAAAGAAGCCTTGCACAAATCCTAATTTTGCCCTAATTCTAATGTCAAAATCCTCTAATTTAAATAAAATTAAGTTTTTGTTTTGTTTTGTTTTGTTTTTTTGTTTTGTTTTTTTTTGGAGGCAGGAAACAAATTGTGCTTTAAAATTTAGCCATGGAACAGAATAGTTCACCTGAACTTATTTGCTTACATGTAAAGTGAGTTCCATCTTTTTTTTTTTTAATTTCACTTTTAAATTATTATTTTTTTAGGGATTCTTTATCTCTTTTACTACTAAATATTTTGTACGTGACATGTTCTACAGCACTTCTTTCCTTCTCTTTTCCCCAGTCCCCTTCCTCTCTCTTTCAAGTGTTGATTATTGTCCTTGAATGTCTTACAGATAGAGTGAAATTGCTTCTCGCCTGTTGTCTAGTCAGCGAGCCCCCAAAGCAGGAGTCCTGTTCTTTGTGAAGTGCTCTGACAACTCTACTGTAGTACAAAATCCACTTCTTAAAAGCATGAACTTTTCATTCTTGTCCAAAGGGACAATAGATGCAGAAGTCCAGGAAGCACTTTTGGAATGTAAATCGCATTCTTCATTGGAGTGCCTAACGCAGACCTGTAATTAAACACCGAATACAATTGCCATTTAAAATATCACTCCTTTTTTGTACTTTTTCTTGGCCTGAGCATCACATGTAAGCATGTTGTGTAGTACAAACCTCAAGTTTGGGGCATTTTAAGTATAAATCTCAAGTTGTGGTATACATCTGAAGTTTGATCTCCTAAATTAATATCCAGGGCATATAATTAACTTTAAAATTATGGTCAGATCTTTTAGTTCCACCAGTGCCAAAAATTCTTTGTACATCACAGCTTTCCTGGGTGTTAGTGGTGTTCAGTGGTTCAGTGGTTTTGAGGTAAGTGCAAAAAGAGACCCAACTGTTCAAAGACCCTGGGATTGCTCATGTATCTGAAGGGGGATCCACTGGAAGAAGTCTAATTACCCTAATTTAGATAGCTAATTTTCCATTAATGGATTAGTAGTTCTTTATCTAAAACATTTAGATAGTAAAATGCTGGACATATTCACTGCAAAATATTTCCTCTCCCTTCTTTTTTAAATCTGATACAGACAGTAGATTGCAAAATGCATTGGACAAAATAACAACAGATTTCAGATATAGCCAAGAATATAGCAAAGTCCTCCTGAGGAAAAGTTCAATACCTGTAATACAGATTGTTCAGTCTTCTCTCTGCTTTCTGTCTTCAGAAAAGAGTTAGTATCTGGTGCACTACTTGGCTATGTGGATGTTGGTTATCACAGAATCATAGAGTGGTTTGGGTTGGAATGGACCTTAAAGATCACCTCATTCCAACCCCCCTGCCATGGGCAGGGACACCTCCCAGACCAGGGTGCCCAAAGCCCCATCCAGCCTGGCCTTGAACACTTCCAAGGATGGAGAAGCCACAAATTCTCTGGCCATATGGTTCTATATGGTTGTACATATTAATTTGTAACTAAGGCTAACAAAGTAGTACAAAGTAGTTTTGGGTAATTAATCCAATCAAATTAGCATAGAAATTCTTAAGAACTCTTACATATATGAGATCCAAAATTTCACCTCTAGATATGCACTCCACTGACTCCATTTTCAAAGGGCAAACTTGTGTGACTGCTGTATGCCCAAACCCTTCTCATTTGTTAATCGTGTGTACCATCACTAAAGGTGTTCTGATCACATAAAGGGAGACTTCCATGATAGCATAACCTTTTAGCCCATAGGTCATTTAATAATTTTTAAGAGGGACAGATCAAAAAACAAACAAACAAACAAATACCCTAAAAATGTATGTGTATAAAAGCTATCATGTAACCAGATGACAGAACTCCAGCTGCCAGGCAGCTGTGTGCAACATCATGGCTCTATGTTAGCCCCGATTTTTATAGTAGCCTTGGAGCTATTTAACCCCATCAGATAGGAACAGCCCTCTCCAGGATCATCACGAGCCCAGGTGGAGCACATCTTGCTTTGCTCCCTCCTTTTCCCAAGTCAAGGAGACAGACTTTGTCCATCTTTCAAGCCCATTGCTACTTCCTTTTTGGGATGGCGTAGACAAAGCAAACCCAAAGAACTTGAGAATACAGGTCTGTCAAAAGGGCATGCATCCAGCTTAGCTCATTCCCCCGAAACATTTATCTCAGAGTGGGCAATATCTTTGTGACAATTTTCATAACAACTTTGAGTCAGGAACTGACATTTCACCTAGGTCCCAGCTGTGGTACGTAAGTCCTCTGAGGTTCTCAAAGTGAAGTGCTTGTTACTCTTTCCCAGGCATCATTAATGGAAGCACTACCGTTATGTATTTCTTCCTGTGATAGTTCAACTAGCCAAAAGACTAAAACAAGATTATATCAGTATTAAATGGTGAACAAAAAAAATTGCTAAGATACCGCCTGTTTTTCTATGCAGGCTTAACGGAGTACACCAGTAAAGAGAAACTAGAACCACGATTAGCACATTTTCAAAAATGCTTTTTTATGGTTTGGAACAGTGATTTGTGGGGTGTTTATATTGTGCTGTTTATCCATAAAAACCCAACAACTGCCTCTCACACCCTTTTCCAAAAAAGGCCCCCAACTGAAACAGAAAAAAAAAAATCTTTTAATGGAGAAACACAGTAGCATTGCAAGCTGAGGTTGGTATCCTTATTGTATTACAAGCTTGCAGTGGTACATTATGCAACAAGTATTGTGCACATTACGGACCCATACAAATGCTAAGTAAAAAGTATCTCTAAGTAATGAATCCAATCTATGAGGTGCTGAGTACCACCAGTTGCAGTTGTGGCCCCACTGACAGTTTAGGGGGCCTAGGTAGAATATAGTTGAAGAAATGAAGTTGGATTAAGAAGGTTAGACACATGACACAAATGGTGCCTAAGTCTCAAGGTTCAGGGGTACAAACCAAACCAAGGACTCTCAAAGTCTTAAAAAAAACACACCCTAAAGATCTCTAAGTTTTTGCTGCAAAACTGAAGCTTAAAGCATTTCTGGGATCTCCCTCTGAACATCCACATACCTCTCATGCCAATATAAGGTTGCTTGTGCTTCCCTTCTTCCCTGGCTGACAGCAGGGTCAGTGGTCTTCAAAGAAAGGACATGAACTCGTGTGTCTCTTGGCCATATGATCTTGCTGAGATGGTTTAGGGAGGTCAGGTACAGCAGGATTGTTTCATACAGATGATAAACACCTTGAGAAACATCCCAGGAAAGTACTAGGTCTAGTTTTCCCTGAACATACAAGTTAGACTGCCTCCAAAGACTCTCACAGGTTATGAACAGGCAGCAAATCCAGCCCCAAGTTGGGTTTAAGTTCATTCTTGCAGAACAGAACTGACTGATGTGGTAGGATGCAGCTCCCCTCCAGCATAATGCTCATGCTGGACTCCAAAAATGTCCTGCTACTTCTGTCACTCTGCATCCAACATGTTTAATATAGCTTTAAATCACCTCAATATCTACCAGAGTACAATGTAAATGCAATTGCATAAATGTCACTGGAGTTAACTGGGAATAGGAGCAACATAACAGTGAAGAATGAGTGTACTTAGGTTGAACACTGCAGCTTCTTTTTGATACTTTGGCTTTTAGACCATGAACAGGATGGTATAGCCAGATTGCCTGCATTTGCAAGATGATTCAGTGACTGAAGACATCCTTTTAGACCTTTGTTCTGTGGACACAGGATCACCTTCAGGCATAAGCATGACATGTAGGGTGGCACTTGCAGCCATCACTCCCGTGTAACTTCCTACACACTGAACACCAACATCATGGAAAGGCTACAGCTAGCTGTAGAGAAACTGGGTGTAGCTGTCTTAAGCTCCTTCCTTACTATGCTGATCAGTGTCTGGGGAAATTTATTTCTTCCATATGGAGACAGTCAGGATGCTTCAGCCATGAAAAACTAACAAGAGAAACCCAACAAGCAAACTGCACTGGATAAACAAAGAAAACTTTAGCTTTACTTGGAACATGTAACCTGTGTGGTGAGACGTTCCTTTCCTAGCTATGGCATGGGACAACAGGACAACAGGATGCTCACGTAACATGCTTGCATAGCCAACTTATACAAATAAATTTGTGATTTATCACATAGCGGTCCTTAAACATATTGATGGACTGCTCACAGATGACACAGTTGTGTTGGCCTACTCAGTTGCTCACGAATGGTCTAGATCATTCTGATCTAGACAATGTTCTCCTCAGGGACATGGATAGACTATTCACTAGATGATAGTCCATTATTCATGGACCACCAATCTTTCTAGACACACACTGGTGCTCTTTCATCAGCCAGTTGTTCAGGAGACTGAAAGCGACCACCCCATAAGAGCAGCTCCCAAACTCAAGCTCTGGGTAGCTCTTGGTGGTTGTTCAGGAGTGCTGCCTAGCGGAGGAGACATCTGATGTGGTGGAGAATATGAGAGGCTGACAACTTCCCCCAGTGTAGCTCATCAGTGGGTGAGATTAATCATTAAAGGCATCATCCCCCGTCAATCTGATAACTGTGTTTTTCCCCTGCTCTAGTTTAAATTGTTGACATTGCATTTTGTATGCTCATTTTGAGTTGTCTGCATTTTGTTTAGTACACTTATGTTTAAACTGGTTATACTTCACTTAAAAAAAGATGTTGGTGTAGTGAAGGTTTGCTGCTACAATACAGTCACCTTAAGTTAGCATTCTGTTTGTTGGTGGTTTGTTGTCCGCTACCCAAAGAACTCTTGTCCTGTGACAACGTGATACCTCCTAGCTTGCTTTTTCTCTTGTCTATGCTATAGCCTTCTTGCGAGGCCTTTTTCTAAGCACCTCTGCTAAGGCAATAGTCAAAAAAAGTTTAAGCCAGTGCACTTTTCTATAAACACAGAAAAGGAGGAGTCATGGAGCCCAGCAATCTTTTCTCTATAAAGTCAGCAAGCCTACCCAAGAGGATAGTCCAGATATCCCAATCCCTGGTAATCCTTCTTGGTAACCATCATTTTGTGTCTGTGCTAAAGTCCCTTGTGTCCTTTCCCTTACAGAAAATACTCAGGGAGAAGAAAGTTTGCTCTCTGGTTCAGTGCCTTGGTGTTGCCAGGACACAAGCCTATGCAAACACACGTTAAGCTCTTTAAGGCTGAGCAGTATTTATCCAGCTTTGCCTGCTGACCGGTTGACTTGCTGCCAGGGGACTGAGGCAAGGCTTGCTACTTCTAAAAGCATTGCATGACAAGTGACAGAGTGTGCAGCGGGGCTAAAGGTTCAGATTAGCATGGTTCAGTGAACAGAAAGACAAGCAAAATGGGGCGAAGTGGGGTGTGGACAAAATGATATTTATTCATCTGGAAGCCATCTGGACTTCTGGGTACAAGCTTCATGTTGCAAACACTGGGATGGAGCTATTCAAAATTTAAAGAGGAGTTCCAGCTCCAAAGATATTTCTTTTGGGCATTTTTGTCGCCTTCAGGGGCTTCATATATAAAGAACCATTCTTCAGAAGCTCTTTCTTAGCAACAATTTCAGTTTTATTCCTTGTTAGTGGAATTTCTTTCTGAGGAGGAGCTATGATTGCAATTCTATCTAAGCCTGTTCTTTTCTGTTCTCTGCCCAAGCCTCTGTAAAGAAAATTTTAACCTCTTTTCATTCTCCCTCCTGCTACTTTGAATCCAAATGGCTAATCAAACCCATACATTAGCTGCAAAAAAACAAACAAACAACAACAAAAAAAACACAAACAAACAAAAACATCATGCATTTTTTAGCTGTCTGCTCTACAGAAAGAAAACATTTCAGAGACAGGCAAAGATCACATAAGCAAATAAATATGGATAGAACTAAACCTAGATGAAGAATGCCCACCTAGATTTGAGTCTTTTCATAATGTGTGATATCAGGAGGAATCTGGTTCCATTCCCCAGAAGCAAAAGTCTTCACAGAAGTACGGGTTTCTTCCTTCTTTAATTACTTTAAAGTTTTCCTTCCTTCATGCTGTGAAAAGCCATGGCCTCTTAAGTGGAAACTAGAGTTTAAAGTGATGTGAGCTGTGAGAAATTTCTGTGTTCCTCAGTGAGGTTGGGTCCAGTCCCCACACAAGCAGGCATCATGGGTGGGAGCGTCTTTCCTTACTTTAGGTATCTTTAGGGTAGACCTATACAATCCCTCATGCATCCTTTATGGTCATGAGAGAAAAATAATCATTTTGAGGGGTGATTTATTTTATTTTAGCTGTCTGCTTTAGGATAAGATGAATTAAATCCAGTGCCCTCTTCTCTGCTGACTACAGAGGGGAATTAGGATCGTGACTGGCTCAGAAATCTGTGATGGAGTAAATCCACCACTGGCTACTGCTCAGACTTTGTGGGCACATGGCAGCCTACAAAGCAACAGCGTGATATACTGAGCCAGTTGATGATTTTTTAATAATTATAATGATGTTGTCTATTCAGAGATATGTGCAGATATGCTGTAATATTGTCATGAAGTAAATAGATATCAGAGAAAAAAAAAAAAAACAACACACTTGTGTTTTTCATTTGATATTCATCAGAGCAAATAGCTTACATTCACACAATGCTTTTTTACTCTGATTTGTACAAAGAGTTAGTCATGTCTGTTCTCTGGCTCCATCAGGAGAAGCTGAGCACAATCTTTGAGCACTTAGGTTTAAATTTAAATCAATAATCTTTCCAGACATTTAAATTGCAATTAAGATATTAATCAACATGAGTAAGTCAAAAAAGTCCTGATCTCTCTTTAGAACAGTGACATAAAAAATCAAAAAGAAGAGACGTTGGATATTATTAGTTTCAGTATGTATTGGATTACTTAAAATGCAAATTGCCTTCTGAATCTCCAAACCTGAAAGACTAATTATTGCTATCTATTCTTGTTACTGTCTAGCTCTCTTTTTTCTGGCCACACTAAAAATAATTCTAGTGCTATTTCTCTCTGTTCCTATTTTATGGGAGTTCCTCACTGCTGACATTTTGCTGGGTTCTTACACAAGCTTTTTTAAAGAAGAAAAGATGTCCATACAATCATGTTCTTCGCTCCTTTCTCTTCTTCCTTTCCCCTCAGCAAATGACTTTTAAACTCATTGTCCTGTTTCAATCAAATTAAACAGAGGGATGGAGGTTTCCCAGTAATTGTGCTTCTACCGGATTTCTTGAGAGGAGACCTCTGAACAAATGGGTCTACTGATGGACAAACAAGCAGACCCAGGTCATGATGCATCCATTTTGGCAGCCACTAGCTGCCCCAGCATGTGTTTTTTGGGTGTGTCTTTGGGGGAACTCAGGAGAACGTGGGGGACATTTGGGTTACTGCAGGATGAGCACGTGTGCGGCTCAAAGGTTTAAGGGACCCCCAAAAAAGAAGTGTTATTGTCTGATTGACCTATTAGTTTAACATTCATGAAGTATATTTTTTTCCCTCCATGGTTCATTTTTCTTTGCTTTACCCTCTTTGAATGAACTGATAAGAGCTTTCTAAACTTGTTCAAATATGCAACTAGACTGGAAACAGAATCCATTTGACCTTGGCTCACTGTCTCAGGAAAAAGTTTTCATGGCCTTTTTAAGAAAAGTATGTAAAATTCCAGGAAAAGTGATCTACAGACCCAGAGCTTTAATATGAACTCCTTGAACTCAGAAGCAGGGCTACTATATCTGTGGCAGATAATAACACACACTCTGTATGCACCACAATTAGCGTTATATTTATTTACATGTGGAAGTCTCAAATGGGATTGTGGCCTCTTTGGGCTTGATATTGTACAAAAGTATATGTGTAAGAGAGAGAATAAAACACAAACTAAAAGAAAAAAAAAAAAACACTAAATATAGTTTTCTATGAAAATTAGAGACAGCCAAGAACTTTTTATGTCATCAGAAAACATCAGTTATTTAAATGAAAACTTATTTTGCACAAATCCATTAGTTTCAACCAATATATATATATATTCGGTATGAAATACGAAAAAGTTCTGGGCTTGGTCTGCCCTGTGCAGAAACCTGTTGCTGTGTGGAGAAGCATCAGGCACAGACACATACACACCTAGTGTAAAAAATCTCTTTGTAGATTCAATTATTGGGTGATGAAACTCTCCCGGTGACTCCTGAAAGCCTTATCACAACCCCCTGCTTTGGGGGTGATCTGTGTGAACCTGGCTGGAGGAGCTGCTCAGTGACAAAGCATGGGGTGAGCTACCCACACCTCTTCGAACCCTCACACCTGGGGCCTTGGGATCTAACCCAAAAGGCTAGGATGAATGATGCATTGAAGTCAGAGCAGAAATGGGTTTTCCCATTGGCCTGATAGGCTCTGTCTTGCACTATCTCACTTTCCATTTTCAGCATTGAGCTTTGTTCCCAGCTCCTTTCCGTAAAACCCTGCATTTTCTCAAGTGACTATCACAGTGCCTCCCTACAGGCAGTGATCCAAATCTTTTGTTACTTTAGTCTTTTGACCAAAGCTGACAAATTGTCAGGAAAATCAGGTGCAGAGCTCAGTCCCCTTGCTGGGTAAGCAATTTCCCTCTCAAAAGTAAGTAGTTTTTCTAGAAGGGAGCTGGCTGCATCTGGACCCTCTGGGAAGGCATCAGTAATTCAGTCTTGGGTTGTGCATGAAAATAATTTGGTCTTCTGAAAAAAAAAATATAGCTGTGCTTTCCTGCTAGCCTGATTGGGTTTGTATCAGATTCTTGTCTGTCTTTGCACTGCCTGTAATCTCATCATACCGATGATGAACACCAATACCAATATTTTGGCCTCTTTCCCTGCAGAATTATTAATGCTCTGCAACAGAACTGTCTTTACCTTGTCTTGGCTGTGTTTTTGCTAATCCTCATCACACATGCAACCATAGCACTTATTTCTTACAAATTCACAGTCTGGAATTGGGGTAGACTGAGTTATTTGCTGAGTAGCATCAACATAATGTTTCAATAACGTGCTGCTAAACTTTGAAGGCTAACTACATTTTTTTTTTCCTTACTGTTCTTTGTTATGAGCTTGTACAGTATTTCTAAACACATTTATTTTTTTCTGCATAGAAATTATTTTTAATTTTTTTCCTTTTTCCATATATTATAATTACTTCAACCATCACAATCTTTTGTGTTTTGAGCCACAAATTATAAGGCAGATAGTTGTGCTTGGACAGACAGAGACCCAAATCTGCAGTGAACCAGAGAAGACAGTGCATTGCATTCTTCTTGCTGGATAGGCCACAGACCTCAAAGCGTATGTCTTCTGAAATAGAAGAGAGAGCCTAAGGCAAAATTAGAAGAAATAGTTAGTGTGGGTTGGTGCAGTTAAATAAGTCTGTTTACAATATTGGAAAGTTTTTGGAGAAAATTTCCTAATTCAACACCTTCTGTTTGTGCAGGGAGTTGGCAGAATTGTGTCCTACCCCTGCAACATACAGCTGACATGGGCTTATTACTGCAAATAAAAGCAGTCTGCAGACCACTAACTTAAAACATGTTGAGAGTGAACATGGAAGTGTTCGTGAAAGTTGAGGGTGATTTAGGAAGCTGTCGTTTTCAGTTTTGTTGTGTACCTGTTCTGTCCTAGGGACATCAAGTTTGGTAGACAAGAGGATCACACTGTATTTATTCATTTATTTGCTCATAGCATGGTACATCAGGTACATGGCATTTCAAGAGGCAATCTGTGGTCACACAGCCCTTCAACTCCTCCCTTTTTGTGACACTTTATAAGCACAAGTGCCCATGCCAAAGAAAAAGAGTTATAGAGACTGTTTGTAATGGGATGTATGCCTAATATGCTAGGCCCAGTCACTTAAAATATAATGGGTATATGCTGAAAACACCTGGGACTTTTTATGCTTTATTTCCTCCCAAGGACAAAAAGTAGTAATTAACCCAGTTTAACAGTGTAATTGGGATTGGTTTCTGATGGCAATGGTTGAATGACGGCAGCAAAGCAGACAGGGTGTATTGGGAATCTGCCCTGTGGCAGTCTACTTTCTGCCTCTGTCAGCTTCCTTTATGAATATACATCAGCTCCAAATACCCACCTACAAGTCAAAGAGAAGCAGATATATGAAACTTGCAGTGCATACTATTACTGTGAGCAATTGCACTGATAGACCCATTGCCTGCCAGAGATGCATCCATTACACTACACCCACCACAATGCAGGGAAAATACAGGTTGTTGGAAAGTATTACTAGCTGCTGTTTCCATATGTTTCTCCAAAGGAAGAGACACTGTAATGTGTGAAAATATAATTAGGAACAAATGCTGACTACTTGCAGGTTGGAGTAGTCACAGGGTGAAGATTTATTTTGGCTGCTGCTGAGAACTTTCCTTTTAAGTTTTAATTGGTCCTAAAAGTCAGAGCAGATGCATTTGCTTTGTGAAGAAAAGGTTTTGAATTGATGGTGATTCTCAGAAGCTCTGAAATCAGTACCTGATTTGAATTTAGCAAGATAGGATGTGAGAACAAGGAGATTATTTTTTACTTTTAAACTCTTCCAGATAATCCAAGAGAGGTAGTGACTTCTTCCTGCAAGACAGTGAACCAACATAAAGAAAAATAAGATCATAGGCGATGATGTGTATATAATAAAGCTATTTATGCTGCTAAAAAGCAGGAATGTTATTTCAGTAATAGTGCAACCTTACTACCAAATTGTAAAGTTTAAAGACTACTATCATATTGTCTTCCAGTTGTCTTGGAATTCACAGCAAATTAGTGTTTAGATAGGTGTTAGCACTTAGGATTAAAAGGCACATCAAACATTTTCTGTGGCCTTAACCAATGCTATATAAAATGGAATCAGATCACGAATACTATTAATTCTGAAATGACTGAAAACAAGAGAGCAGTGCCCACACTTACAGCTACTGTGGAGGATGAAATTACTAAATTTGAGTGAAATGGTTTAAAGGTTTGACTTCTGACCACAAACTACTCAATAATTAGATAGTGGAGACAAATTTTGACAGATCATGAATGGAAGTAGATTTGGAAAATATGCGAAGGAAGAAGAAAACCTTAATTTTACTAAAGCTTCAAATGTATAATTGATTCTGTATTATACTCCATATTGTCTGTAGTTCATTACCTGTAGTTTGCAAAAGAGGCACAGTATTGATGGTGGAAAGTGTCATTTGATAATTCCCATTCTGTTCCCAAAAGAGCACAAGTGAAAGTATAAGAGAGGTTGCATGAGATCATGCATGTTTGTTTTTGCTTTGTGAAATGGCACTGTTTGCTATATCCATCTCTGGGTACTGTCAGGTGTCAACAGCAGTAATGTACAACTCTGTTCTCTTCTGTATGACTGAGATGTAGGAAATGGGAGCAAAAATGTCTTTCCTAAAGTTATCTTTTATTCCAGTGAAACTTCACCAAAATAGCTTAGTATGACATGGCTGTTGTCCTAAAATAACATTAGTAACTCAAAGATTTAACTCAAATATTCATACTCAAGTATGTAAATCATTACAGCAGCTAATTCCCTCAGTAGAGAGGGCTATAGGGAGAATGATGCTGTGTGCAATTCATGCCAAAGACAGAGTGATACTTACATAATTATACTCTATAAATAACGTTTCTGTATATAATTATGCTTGTTCTGGATATGCTGTTACAAGGTTTTTCCACCCAGAACTGCAGGAAAAGGGAAAGATGAGGAGTGGTAGGTACTTCATCAGCAGCTCTGGCCAAAGGCATTTTGCTGCAGGGTGTTGCTGCAGGCAAAACTTTTCTATGGCTCCTGGGAAAGCTCCCTCTGAAGCTGCTCTGACACCACATTTTAGAGACATACTCTACATCTTCTACAGAAATAGTATACAAAAAAAGCCTATGCCTGAATTAGGAGAGCAGTCTGTAACCTATTTTAAGCCACACGCAGGAAGTATCTGGATTGCCTTTAACACAGGTGCAGAACTGGAGGTACAGAGCTTGTTCAACCCATGTCCCTTCCTCTCACACAACCTAAAGGAAAACTAGAATCTAAACATGGCAGAAGTATTTTTATTTCCCCTAAAAATTCCCATTCCCTCCAAGTATGTTTTGATTACCTGATGCTCCTTCGTAATATACTCTGTGTATTATTATCTACTGTATGTGTACCTATATATATATATATATATAAGCATACCATGTATTAAATAAGCAATTGCATCATCTAAAACCTAACTCACAGTTTCATCGGGCATTTCTGAAGGTGAAAGAAATTCTGTATCCAACCAAAACTGAAAATGGAAACTAGAAAGGTAGCCAAAAAAAAAAAAAAAAAAAAAAAAAGCAGCAAAGTACTATTACCATTCCTCAACTATCATTTTGGCCAAGAAACTGAAACTGAAGTAGTTAGATTCTAGCAACAAACATACCCTGAATAAATGCATGCTACCTGCACATCTTGCACAGCAACCTATACTAAAAGAGCATGAAGGCTTCAGACCCAAGCCCTCCAAAGTTAGGAAGTGCCAGAAAAAATTACACAGATTTTTTTTTTTTTTTTCCTTTGCATAGGCATATTGTGATACAGCATCTAGTTCCCCTCCTAGTTTTGCTTCAAATAATTTCTGCCTTAATCTGTGCAATGAGGAAGAGCGATGATTATTCAAGTGCTGTTCTTCAGCAGCTGGCTTTGTCCTGCTTTGTCCTGCTTTAGCCTTCAGCCTTTGGCCTGATTTAGTGGCACTGCAATGAGGGGACAGTTGTCCAAGGCTCCCTCTGGAGTCAGTGGTGAGATATTAGCACTTCCTCAGGGGTTTTCAGTTCAGTGTAAACTTTGAATTACTTCTTGGAAGTGTTTCTCTCCTTTCTATAAGAGGTAGCCAGTGGTGAATAACTGCCTATATCATGCACCTTGAGTATTTAAAGTTAGGTGAAATAAAGCTGATCCATAAGCCTTGTTCTGCTCCTCTTCTCAAAGCACACACAACTTCAGAGTCTCAGAGCTTCACAGTTTATGTGTTTTCAAGGCCCTCTAAAATGAGTGGATAACACAACTCCAATTTTTCTGCTGAGAGCTGAGGCCATGAGTCTGCTAATTCTGCTAAAATCTGCTGGTTTTGATTTCAGATGTGCATTATATGTGGATTAAAAGGGAGCTGTCATTGCCTTTGGTTTAGCTCTGTGTGTATGTACCAGCATGCAGAGCTCAGGACAGGCCCAGGGAAATGCACTTTGTGAGCCTTGTGCAGGGCCTGGTGTAGGCGACCAGGCCAGGACCTTGCAGGATGCTCTCAGGTGGAAAGGGTAGAGTGTCCTTCTCCACAGCAGCATTCGGTCATCTTAGCTGCACAGATATCTTCTCCTTCCCTCGCCTCATTCATCAGTCCATCCTGCAATTTCCATTAGTCCAGGTGCTCCTGACGCAGGTCTCCTTTCCTCTAGGCCCCTTCACTTCCCCCAGTCACTTCAGTCTGGATTTTCATTCCCCTGAGCCACATAAGGGACCTTCCCTTCACTCGGCTACCTCATCCCAGTGTGAGGGGCTCTTGAGAATAGCTCTTAACAAGAACCTCCATTAGGAAGCCATCTGGGCAGTGAGGAACCGTCTTGGCTCCCATTTGAAGCTACATCTGCAGGGTAGCACTGCGACCACTGTGGTGGGACTCTGGTTCAGACAAACTACATTCCACTTGCAGTAGTTTTTCTTGCAGCCTTTTGGCTTTGCTTGTAGGTTTCTCATCCAAAGAAAATCATGACTTCATTAAAACATTGGTCCTGTGGGCTTTGTGTCATGCTGTGAGTGCTATTACTTACAGTTACCTTAGGGAAAAAAACATGCCAGCCTTCAAAGTTCAGCGGTAGAATCAAGCACGACTGCCAACTTTCCTACACTTCAGGTTTTCCATACTGAAATCTCCACTTGAGTCTGAATGTTTTGAAAATTCAGAGGCCAGAATGTCTGGTGACCACTTTTGGATTTTGATTTAATCTCACGGCTCTTGGAGTCACAGGCACAGATTTTGGTCTGATTAGATTGAGTTTATATATAGCCCCAGTAAACGCTGGACATTTTATTTTACCTAGGAATGGTTTGGATCATTCACCCTAAGAATGTAACACTGAAGTCATAAACTTAGTTAATACAAATCAAGAGGTAATGTTTATAATTGATAAAATTAAACAAACAAAGAAAAAATTATAAAGAACAACTTTGGATTAACTTCCTATGTTTTTCCTGCTCACAACCTGCTTATCTGGACAGAAGAGAAACAGCAGATGAAGAGGTGATAAGCTCTCCAAAAACATTCCTCAGCCATTGCCTTTTAAAGTCTAAATCATCTAATTTGCAGTAGATTCTGTTTCTGTGTCCCACTGGTCAAAAATCAGTTAATTCATATCTATGTCATTACAGCATTACTAGACCAAGACCTTGTAAGGTCCCAGTGATCTTACACATATCTCAACAAAGCTGCTGGTGGAGTAGCCACACTGACTCTCAAATGCTTTATAACAGCCTCCTTATATCTCATCATTAAAAGTTGTGATTTCTCTCAAAACCCATCCACACTGAGAAGCTGGCACAGCACAAAGCTTGCTTGCCTTTTGTCTGATAGATGCCTTCCTCTGTTTCAAAGATAAATCCTTAGTATTTCCCTTACAACAACTGAAATTTGTTGAAAACTGTTGGAAGAGTCCAGCAGAGGGCCACAAAGATGTGTGGGTCTGGAGCTTCTTCCCTATGAGGAAAGGCTGAGAGACCTGGGTCTGTTCAGCCTTGAGAAGAGAAGACTTGAGAGGGGATCTTATTAATGTTTACAAATATCTTAAGTGTGGAAGACAGAGGAAATGGCCAACCTCTTCTCAGTGGCTTGTGGGGACAGGACAAGGGGCAATGGCCACAAAATGGAGCCCAGGAAGTTCCACACCAACATGCAAAAGAAGTTCTTCATGGTGAGGGTGACGGAGCACTGGCACAGGCTGCCCAGGGAGGTTGTAGAGTCTCCTTCTCTGGAGATATTCAAGGCCTGTCTGGACACCTTCCTGGGCAACCTGCTCCAGGGAACCTGCTTTGGCAGGGGGGTTGGACCCGATGATCTCTTGAGGTCCCTTCCAACCCCTACAATTCTGTGATTCTGTAAAATAAATTCTCAGCCACTTTGGCCTCTTGAGCTGCACTGTTTGCACCACAGCAGTGACCAAATCATGTGGTCACCAATGTGTAGCTTAAAATGACAGCCTTATCGAGTCAGTAACTTGACCACAACAGGACGAAGATGCATTTTTCATACTTTTACTCAGTTTTTCCCATATTAATGATATCACTGCCCCTGGTGGTTTTGCCACTTAACTCTATGACCCTATATAACCCTACAGTGTGGCCCTATTTGAACATCATACTTCTGCCATGAGATTTGCTGGCTTCCCCCCATGAATCGGGAAAACAGATCACAAATAAGCCCTCCATTAAATAGTCCTGTGAAAGGTCTCCCTGTTTAGGATCATCTTGTCTGGCTGCTCAATATTGGAACCATAGATTATAAAACTTGTATTTTCTCTTCCCATTTTGGAGTTAATTTTGGTGGAACAAATCCTGTCAGAGCAATATAGATGTACAGGCAGGTTTTGAGCTCAGAAATCTTGGCCTGTCTAGTCCTGTTGAAACACGCTAGAGAATTCCTACCAAAGGTATGAAATTAGTTGATTCAAGCACACAAAATAAAAATAGTCAAAACAAGAGTTGTTTGAACCCAAGTGGATATCAGAGGTACTTGAAACCTTAGTGAAGATCTTTGCCTGAGAGAGGGCATCTGTAGACGTCTCATGCTCTTGAGTAGTCCTTTTTTATTGGAAGGACAGGGTAGTTCATTTATGGTGGAGCTGTGGAGGGCAGTCAGTTCTCCTGTCCAATAAAATGACACATAAAGGAGAAGAGATGATGGCAAAACTGGGGATGTGTTTGTAGAACCACAGCTCAGGTAGATATTTTCAAGACATGGCAGTCTCAGATAGGTGTTCTTGGCTAATAGGGTACCCCTTAGAGCTGATCCTCTGGTTCATGGTGGTCAGGTTAGTCTGAGTTATGCTAAGGCTCACCTGGTCTGGTCTTTTTGCTGCACTGCTCTGTGAGCAGCCAGCACAAGCCGCAGCTGCAGTATCTCCTTGTTGCATGAATGTCACTCAGTATCTCTCTCCTAAGTAACGGGGAGACTCCACATGGCTGATACGCCCCTGAGTGTTAGAATACAAGGTTTCATAATGTTCAAAACATTCATGAATCTCAGACTGCAATAAGGGTATCATGAAGAGTTTTTTTTTCAAAACACCAGCAAGACCAGTGCAGTTCTTTCACCTTTGCTCTCCCATCTGGAAATGGTTTCTCATCCTACTCAAACGGCCTATTGCATGCAGCAGAGAAAGAATAAAAACATCAACAACACACATTGTTTTTCCCTTCCAAAGCCTTCCCAGCAGGAAGCCACAGTCACACCCCCTGTAGTAGCTTTGGGCACTTCTGTCACACTGCAGTGGGACAGAGCCAGCCACCCGCAATGCCTCCCTGTAGCCCTCACAGAGACAGCGAAAGGCTGAGCAACAGCTGCCCACCTCAGCCCTGAGTCCCCACTTCTTGGCGGTGCCTTGGGGACAAAAAAAGTTAGCTGAAAGGGATGGAAAACAGGGTCTTGATTAAGTACCTGTTTCACTGGTTTATATACGAAGCCATTAAAATAAGATTGTGAAAGTAGTATCCACGGAGAGGAAGATGTCTCAGTAACTAGATGGTGATATGAAAAAATATGAATAAAAACAGGATAAAAACACTTATAAGTACTTTATTTTAGTATCACCGAGGCTTGGAAATGTAGAGAATCCTCCTCATTGAAATGTGGTCTTGCAATTCATAAAAATCCAGTGTGTGAGAAGCAGAAGTGTCTTTTGCACTTCGCAAACCAGGCTGGGCTGCATCGCATGCTCCCAGTTAACTCTTGCTCGGTGCATGTCCTGTTCCTCTTCTAGATGGCGCCAGTGTCTCGCTCCTGAGTTTGCATCCCTTTCTGCTAACTTTTGACAACTGCTATAGTTTATCTCACTCTTGACTTCATGGCTTAGGATGTTTTCTGCAGATTTTTTTTTTTTTAAATTAATATTATTATTTTTTTATGCCTAGTTTATGTTTTATTGTTGTTATATGGAACATGCTAGCTTACATAAAATATGAAAGAAGACTAATGATATTATTCCAACTTTTCTATAGCCTGGGGTCTTTTCTCTACCCTGGAGCGTGGCCCCATAGTAACAGACACTGTACGAGCAGAACAGAGCCTGTCTGAACCAAGGCATCCCAACTCACATGTTGGGATGAGATCAGGGATGCTGCTTGGTTCACCTTCCCACAAAACAGGTTTGGGGTGCCCTTTCACATGTAACTGATGCAGTGCAATTTATCTTTCATATGTCCCTGCAATTGTTTCAAACTTCTTTACTGCCTAATGTCAGTTGGTTCTCCCTGAAGGACAGATGCCTCTGGTTATGAACTGAAATCAGTTTTCCCAAGTTCCAGCTCTTTCAAGAAGAATCGATAGCTTTTAATTTCATATGCATCATGTAAACCTAGGAAAAGGTGCTGTTAGCTCTAAAGGTCTATTATTTTTAATAACATTTCTAATACAAGGGTTATGTTGCTTTGTAAATTGTGGACCAACTTTTCTATTGGTCTACCTACCCTGCACAACAGATTTATGATTATATTGCTTTGCTAGTCAAAATCTTTTCCTGTCACAGGGTTTTCTATATCATGTGTCATCCAAAAACCACTCAGAACCCTGAGTGCCCGTAGTAGAACTGGGATTTTCTGGCCTTTCAAGTGGGACTGCTGAAACAGGAAGGAGGATTTTGCAGCATACCTGAAGGTTAATTATGGTTTGCATCATTCTGATTTCCTTCGGGAGCTCATTCCACATTGGCAACCCTGCACTGAAAACATCTGTCTGTGACTCAGCGTCTTGATGCTGAGATTTGTTTCAGCAGACAGCAGCAGCCTGGGTGCCTCAGGGGAGAGGTGGCATTGCTGCCGTGGGTCTCCATGCTTTGGGCCTGATGCTTTTCTGCCCCATCTCTGGGATGGGCATTGCCTTGGTAATGCTGAGGACCTGCTATTTGCAGCCCTGCAGCTTGCCTTTTACCCACAGCTCTGCAACCTCTCTCTGAAGCAGCTGAGGCAGCACTTTCCGGAGCTTCTAAAGCAGTGTTTTTCCCTTGTTGTCCTCATGCTCTTGTCATTTTTCATGCTCTTTTCATGGCTTTGCACCTGCAAACCCAGATATTGCTGTTATGATTGGATTTCACAGGAAGCAGCCACCACTGGCGTGAGTTTCACACCTTATTTCCTTCCTTTCTTACCTTTCATTTTGGAGCTTTTTAGTTCAGAGAAAACCAGGAGGACGCTCATCTGGGTCTGCTCTTCTCAGGTGGTCGCTCAGAGTTTTTGCTTTTCCTTTCTCTGTGATGTGGGCTTTTTTTCCTTTTTTTTTTTTTTTTTTTTTCCCCTCCTAAAATAACTTTCATCATTAGCTGGAGACCCTTTAAATAAAACAGCAAGTGTGTATCCCTGAATATTCTTCATGCAATATGGGGAAAATAGTGCCATCCTGCAGTCACACCCCATAAAAAGACGCCCCATGCTTGAATTGGATGATGTTTGTATATAAAAGGAATTTCTGAGTTCAAACTGGACACTGCTTCCTTGAAGCACATTTTCTTCCCGAAGCCACCTCAGTAAACAGAAGAGACGGGCTTAATCCAAGGCGACTGCAGAGTGTCATAGGAACGACTCTACAGGTAGCAACTTGCTTTCTTCCTTTAGCAGGAACCGGCAGGGATTTTAGCAAAATGTGTGTGTACAAATAGAGATCAAAGAATACTCACACCCACAGCTCACATAGAACTCAATAAATTACTGGAATGGTTAAAAAAAAAGCACCTTAATCAAATAGCAAATGGCAAAATTATATGACAAGTAGGCATCCAAAGAACTCATTAAGAGGTAGAGCAAGAACCAGCATGTCTGAAATTCAGCTCACCCTATTCACACAAGATGAACTCACTTTGAAAGCAGCATTGACACATCTTAGAGAAATGATTCCAAGTCATTTTTCAGGTATTTTTAGTATTTTTATAACATGATTGCTCATTTTTCCAAACACACAAGGGAGAAGGCTGACCTTTTCAAAGATGAACCGATGCTTCACTATGAACAGGTCTTTCTAATAGAGGCTTTGCCACCCCGTGGCTCACATTACATGAAATCTGTTGAGAAAAGCTATTAAAGCCAGCTACAAGAAGGGGGAGAAGATATGTGGGTAAAAAATTACCCAGTTTTACAGGAGGTATTTAAGCTTGTGGGTACTGTGGCTGGATGTGGAGGCATTCTGGCTGCATTTACACAAGATGCTTGTGTGACTTCTGTAGGACAGCAATATGTGACTTTCTCAGGAGATTGCCTATGAAACCCCCAGCTTTGCTCATAATCTCCGAGAGTAAGGTGAGCAGAGATGTTAAGCCTGGCAGAAGAATTAGGTTTTGCTTTTAGTGGAGATAAAATTAATGTTGCTTGATTATATGTGTCTTGCATCTTGAATACTGAATCCCACTCTTTCCTCACACCCACGTATAAATACCCAGGAAAAGTCCTTCTCTCTCTCCTATAGTCTAGGAGAGTGGTTTGAAGTGTCTGTGGGTGCTGACTTGTGCTGCTTTTGTCTGATGTTCATATACTCCTTCCACAGAAGAAGGCATTCAAGGCTTTACTCCATGCCAGAGGAAGTCCTTGGTATGCACTGCTGATTTGGATCTGAATTTTGTGTTATCTGCTCTTGTCCTCTCTTCTTTTAGCAAGTCACCTAAGTGAAAACAATGATCTTGCATGCTGAGACACAATATGGACTAAGCCCTTCTCAGTACTTCCAAAATACATCAGAGACTGGAATATTACTCAGAAGCTGTACCTACCCTTTGGCAATGGTGTTAGTAGGTGCTAGACAAGAGGAACACTTTAATTTTGGAAATAGCATGGACTGCTTGGACTAAATTTGCTTTCAAACATTGACATTATAAAGTTCTTCAGAGACTACGTGGCAGTTACAATCTACTCTTAGAACCAAGAAAGAAGAAATAATACAACCAGTGAAAAGGTGAGGGAAGTTTGTATTCTTCAAGTTAGCATCTGTTTTGAGAAAAACAAAACAAAACAAAGCATGTAAGAGCTGCTAGGATATAATATACATATTGATGAGGTCAGGAGAAAGAGTGTTCTCAGAACTACCTGAGTAATCCATACAAATTTGAGTCTATCAGTTCAATCCACCAGAATTAAATGCAGGTAGAAATCATTTTATTTTCAGGTTTCTGGTTCCTGTAGAGGGTGTTGAAATATTTCTTAATGCAGTCTGTCTGTATATTTATTTTGCTGGTTCATAAAACCGCAGAAGACAGTAAAACACACCCCCTAAAACCAGAAACCTGCCTTCAGTTCTGTGCTCAAATCAGCATGGAGACTTGGTTTTCAGAATTTAATCCTCCATCGACGTGGAGATATTCTTGAACCTGAAATGCAGGGAGCACCGTATAAGCCCACTGTCCAAATTTTTGGTCCTTTAAAGTTGAACTGCTGCTGCTCCAAAATCCAATTTCTTTAGAGCACTCTGGCTCTGCTCTCCTATTTTGTTCAGTGGGCTGCAGCACTCTTCGGGTCCTTTGACATTAGAAGAAAGCACTGGGTCAAAGACTCCGTCCCTTCTGACAGACAGGGATCTGTCACCTCTCAGATCATCCTTGACATAAAACCTCTCACCCATGACAACATCAGCAAAGCCCATCACTCTTCATTAGGACTGGCAAGGAGAGAGTGCAAACACATAATGAACCTTTGCAACATTGTCCTGAAAACTTGTTGTGATGGTTTGGGAGCTGACATGCTGGACATGGAATAACAATTACTTGCAATAGAATACCGGAAGGACTGTTTTAGGTGCTGTGTAATTCACACATCGAGTTAATGACCAGAAACAAATACATGTAAAAAGAAAATACTGCATTTAAGAATCTGTTCCTTTGCCTTAACTAACACTCACATATTCTGCAGTCCTTGTCTTCCTGGACATTTCAGGTAGGCAATGCTGTTACCAGTATGAGAGTGTGGGAAGGAAGCACTGTAAGTGACAGCACTTCTAGATATTTCCCTAACTAGATGTATTTTACATTAAAAAAAAATAAAAATGTTTTCCAGCCCTGTTTTCTTTACCTTTATGAAGATGACCTCTTAGGAGAAGTTTTTTCCACCAGAAGACTGTAGAGGCAAGGTCTACAAAGTCTCAAATATTACTTTCTTTTGGCATATGATCATCATGAGACAAAAGCCCAAACTTACTTCAAAATTAATATCCTTATATTGTATTCACTTTCATGATTTTCTCACTGGAGAGGCCACAGTATTCATATGTACCAGGAATGAACGCATATCAATTCACTTCAAACAGCCTCTGTTACTGCATAGGTAAGTAATTTTGCCTTGAAAAGAGGCCCTTTCCTATTTGGCAATGCACGCACTAGACATCTGTAGAGTTTTTGCTTTCTGATTGCTCTAGATCAAAGTCATTAAGCCATTTCCTGAAGGCTTTTTTTTTTTTTTTTTTTTTTTTTTTCTTTTGCTAAGAAGTTGCTAAGGACAACCAGCCTTCAAACAAAAAACATCCAGGTGGATTTCAGCAGATAAAGATTTGGTTTAACATAGGTGTCCCAGCTCCTCACAGTCATATGCACTCTAAAATAAACCAGGCAGGTCCTTCAGCTCCTTTTGAGAGTTTTTCAATATTTTACGTACTTAAGAATGTCGTACTGTAAACTGGGGTTTGTGCACGTACCTTGATTAGTGAAATCTCACTCCATCCCCTGACAGAGGTGCAGTCATAAGCGAAAGACACAGAAGTGTCAGTTCAAGTCTTGCTCTGGGGTCAGAATGAAGGTTACATAAATAAAGTAGTTGGTCTTTCAGACCAGAGAGCCAAAGACAGGTGGACTGTGAGACTGGCAATCACTTTCCTTTGTGCTTTCCATGCTCGTGTCACTGGGATACTCTGCTCACCTCACCTCCATAGGTTACCTTGGCTCAGGCAAATAATTCCAAGCACCGTCTTATGCCAACAGGCAAGCATCTGTGGGTCACCACAAACAAAATGTTAACAGGCACTTTGCATAAGCAAGTGAAATGCTTATCAGTATTCTGATAGGTTTTCCTCTGCTGTGATGGGATCAAATCACGGTCATAGTCCTGATGGTGTTCTCCATGTACTCATTGCACAAAGGGCAAAAGGGAGTATGGACTCACTGACTAATTCATTCAGTCCCATCCATTTGAAGTACAAATCAGTAATGTGTCCTACAGAAGTAGCTCCTTTGGCAGCCTCTCTTTTCCCAGAAATCTCCACATAGCTTTCCTCTTTTGCCTGTAGTGGGAAACACTTCAACCCCTGTCACTGCTGAATCACGCATGCGTTGCCTAAGGGAGGGTGGTTTGGTAAATTCTTTGTAATGGGCTCCTTGGAACAGATACTAAGAATTTATGCTAAGAATAGGAATGCCTGGTTCCTTACAATTAGTGTTGGCACCCTGGTTTCGTACGCAATCACTAGTATATTTTTCAGTATCTTCCTGCCAATGACCCTTTCCCTCAGTTAGGATGGCTTTTTTCTCATGATGTCATTTTTTATTTACTTGAGAGATCTGCTGTTTATCAGCTGTTCAAACCATTTAACATTGTAGACAATCTGGGAACATTTATGGTATTTGAGAACATCTCTGGGCATGCATTATTTCCCTGTTATTATGGATGATATTTCTCAGAATAACTGCTTTAAAGACTCTTGCTCTTCCCAGGGGTCTCTATTTTTAAATTTACCAATGTGAAGTTTTTCCCAGTAAATATTATCTAAGGTTTATATTTCTTTTCTACTGTAAATACTACCAGTGTTTACTTCTCATCTCAACTCGTAGATGCTCAGAGCCACTGGTAAATGCTGTTAGAACCTCCTCGTCCCCGTACTTGAGAAGATCCCAGGGATGGGTTTCAGGGGCACAGTACTCAGATGACCCTGCTGCCATTCTCCTGCAGTCTCAGATGCTGAGGATATTTCTTTGTTCACTGGATTCTCCCAGCGTACCCAGTCCTGGCCAGCATTCAGCACATGCCTTGGAATAAACACAAAGGAACCATTTCCTCAATCTCCAATGACTCTTCCTTTGTTTTTCTCCCTACTGGGCACACTGTTTTGTTGGGGTCTCCTTTCTCTTGCTGCACAGCAGCCGTCCTTCCCTTCTAGACTTTCTGCTTAGCTGCTGTTTTCTTGCTTCTGTCTACCTGTTGCAGGCCTTCTTTGATTACCTTCCCACAGATGAATGAATTCTAGTAACAGAACTATTCCTTACTTTGTATCTTGATTTAAGTGCTCACCAGCAATGATTTACATGCCTTGAGTCTTGTCCTGCTAGGGACAGAATTTTACCAATGCTGCAGTCAGATGCTCATGCCCAAGACAACCTTCTAAGGAGCCTAATTCTTCCTCCTTCTGAATTACCCTGGGCACCAGAAGCCTTATCCTCTGCCAGGTACTATTCTGAATGATAGCATCCAAGGTTTCACCAAGCCCAGCTTTACCACTGTAGGCCCTGAAGAAATAAGTCACTGAAATCTCAGTATTCTTTCATAGCTGTGTTAGCAGCAGTCCACCTCTTTCTATTGCAGTCCTCAATTTATTAATACTTTTCAAAATACTTTCACATATAAGTGGACATCATTGCTGTGAATAAACCATAATTCCTACAAGAGAATTCCTCATCTCTGTCATTTCAGGTCTTAGCATTGATCTATGTGCCTTGCTGTTCGGCCTGTATTTATCTATTGATTAGTAAGTCCACTGGAAGAGATCTCTGCCTGCCTCCTCAGCCCTTCCAGCTACAGCACTAAACATACCTGAATTAATCATCCTATACTGTTTGAAAAATATATGTCCTTTTTTCCTCTTGCATCTTCCTGAGCTACTTGAAGACTCCTTGTAACCTTTCAGAAATCACCTCTCTTAAAATTTCCTAGTGGCTATCTGCCTTTTTCCATGGATTTTTAACCTCTCTTAGAAAAGTATTTAATTTCCAGCACAGACCCAGTAGTCTCCTACTGCTTCAATAGGAATAGATTCTCCTGCATCAAAATCTACCTTTCAGGTTTAAATTAAACCCCATGTCTTTAAGTTAAGGAACTAAATCCTTAATTAAGTCCTTAATCAAATCCTTCAGGACTAACTTAATACTGAAATATTTCTACCTTAAGGTGGAAACCACGAGAATTTGAATCTTTTTACAGGAATGCCCTGATACTGCTCTGTTTCCTTTCTTAACCAAAAGAAAGTAGCTGCTCCCCTACCCTTCTCCAAATATCTCAGAATTAGGCTGCTTGCATAGAAACCAGCCCTCCAGAGGCAGAAATACCTGTCACAGGAGGAACAGCTGTAGCAGTGGGCAGTTTGATCATCACTTACGTAAACAGGTGATCTCATAGCAGTGACTTGCTTGCCAGGTGAACCTCAAAAGGTGTCTGAATCAGCTTCTATGAAATACTGGAGGTACTTTTGACCCATGTTAAATAGGAAGCTGGAAGCTCTCTGTCCAAAATGCTCCTGGCACCTTGTGAAAGACCAGAAAGAGGCAGAGATGTAATTCCAATGATTGCTGGAGAAAATGATATAAAGGGGAGGCATAAAAATTCATTGACTATAAAGGATAATTCTATAGTAAAGGGAGTGTATACCAGCCAGATGGACCTCTTATGAACCATAAAGTAATTGTGCTGTTGACACTTCGACTTAAGAAGGTCACAGATCAGTATTTAAAAGGAAGTGTACATGATTTGAGATGTAGTATCCACTAGTGGAAAACTCTGTAATACTGAGTAAAGGATAGGACAGACTATTGCAATATTCAAATAGAAAATGTGGAAAAACAGATGAAGTCTGGAAAATGGGACAGAGAAATCGAAGTGGAAAATTAGAATGAGGATATCAATGTAATAGGTATATCAGAAACCTGATGATACATGATAATACTGGGCACAAAGTATCCATGAACAATGTGGACACCTGTGCTGATGGCGTTATGCTCTGTATTAGAGAAAACTCTACTTGTGTTAATTCCATGTTTATCTTTGTGGGTTGCAATTCCAGGTTTCTGAAAGAAAAATACAATATTAGTGTATCATATTATATTAACATATTGCAGATATGACTGTGTTTGTTTTACATTATTTTCTAGAATGTTTGCTATTATTTAATAGCATGCTATTATTACAGCATTGCATTATAGAACTACGGAGTAGATGTAGCTGGCAGGCACCTCTGGGTATTGCCTAGTCCAAAACCCCTGCTCAAAACAGGGTTAGCTGAAGCAGGTTGCACAGGACTTCGAGAAGAAACAACATTAACGTCCAGTCACTGTTACCATGGAAGAGCCATTTTGTAGTAGTGACCATGAGCTGCTTGGATGTGCAACATTTCCAGGACTGAATGAAACAAAAAAAGGCCCAAGTAAATGAGTAAAGTTCATTTAGAGCTGTTAAATTTTACAAAGGGGGAGTACACAAAAGTAAGGATGTTTATTAAGATGGTGTTTAAAAGGGCAGAACTGAATCACTGTACACGACGTTGGGACCACTCAAGGATACCATGCTGGAGCAACACAGAAAATGTCTTCTGCTAATCAAAAAAGATTTGGGAAGGCACAAAAGGAAGACAGCATACATAAACATAATTGAAAGGAATGCAATTAAGACCAAGAAAGCTTCCTTTGAAGCGCTGAAGTTGTGACCAAATAGGGTGAATGGACAGATCTGTAAGTTGTGCCTACGTGCAAAAATGCAGTAAGGCAGGCCAAAAAACCCTCTCCTAAATCCCTCAAAAATCCAAAGAACACTGGAAATTATTTATATATATATATAAAAAAGGCATAAAAACTTTTAGTAACCCTAAAAACACAGAATGCGAAGCCTCTCAGAGGATTGTTTAGAGCAGTATAGAACAGAACAGAAACAGAACAGAACCAAACAGAACAGCTGAAAGAGACCTCTCCTCACAGGACATGCCCTCCAGCCCTCTTACCAGCTTTGTTGCCTCTGGATGCTTTCAAGGACCTTAATATCCTTTTTGGATTGTGGAGCCCAGAACTGCACACAATACTGGGTCCAGATCACTGATAAGATGATGAACAGGACAGTCCCGAGAGCTTCAGGGCCCAGAAACCCCTCAGACATCCCCTGGGGCCTTGTGAGCCTCACACTCTCCTCAGCACGAAGCCTGCTGCCACCACTGCCATTAGGAGTGAGTTGGTGTAACTCAATGATCAATGTGTGAAAGATGTGGGGAAAAAATAGCCACAGGCAGGAAAAAAAAAAAAAAAAAAAAAAAAAAAAGCATATTTATTTGTACTTTTTGTATCTCTCTGCTGAGGGAGAGCCTGAACAGCTCTTCTTGCAGAGAGTTTATCAGAGGACATGTCTCAATTTGAACTAAAAATGTCATGGAACAAGCAGACAGAATTAATAAGTCCCCATTTCTTGATCATTTTTATCTGAACAGCATCATAGGAGCTCCAGGTAGAAATCACCAAATTTCTCACTGTTAAGTGTAGCTTGGCACTTACAGCTGGCTTAGGACCAAAGAAGTGGAAGATGATTAATGAGAAAAAAGGAACCACTAATTAGGAAAGCTGACGTGTATACTGGGCAAATTACTAGTAACTCTGTTAAAGAAACATTGAGAATTAGTGGATCTATGCATAAACCTGACATAGCAAGGAAGAACACATGGGAAATTGTATCACACAATTGTAGTGGAGTCCTCTGAAAAAAAAAAACAACAACATGTGAATAAAGGAGACATGGATTCAGCATACCTGAATGTTCAAAAGAAATCAAAGAAGGTCCCTTGCCAAGGGGACCTTTAAAGCAATTTAAGAGCTGTAGGGTAGAAGAGATGATCCTTGTGTGAATAATCAGGAGAGAAAGGGTTGAAGTAAATGAACAATTATTATATTAATAACAAATATTACATGGTAGAATAACAAATATTATGCAACTGTGTAAAATCCTACAAATATTATTATGCCACTGTGTAAATCTATAATGCACACGTTTTTAATATTCTGTGGTGTATTGAGCTCTTCTGCTCAGTGGGTGTTAAATTGGATGAGTTTTAGGGTTAAAAATAACCAAAGTGTGCAACCCCTCTTCCATACAAGGAATGAATGGGTAGGCTTGGGCTCTTCAGCCTGGGAAAGGGATGATATGGGGATGTGGCAAATGTCTGCAAAACCATGGATGGCCTGGGAACGGTGAACACTCACATCCAGTATGGAAATGAAAGGAAAATTGTCACCTATGGTAATGCCAGAAAGCTGTATGCTGTCTTCCAAATGCACCGCTTTTTTTCTGTATAGATCCACCACTTTTTTTCTGGTCATCAGTAGAGATCAGTGGGAGCCAGATTCAGAATACACAAAATGAATTGTCTTTGCTAAAATAGATGCAAGGTGGGAGAATACTAAGGGGAAGTGCCAAGTTTGCTTTGTTCCTAGTCTCCTCTGTTAGCCACAGGTGGAGACAGGATGCTGGCCTAGATCCTCACTCCACATCAGCCTGTCTTTTCTTCCTATATAGGAAGAAACATTTTTTCTGCTCTTTTTCAGTAAAAAATGTAGGGAGTAAAGAAAAGTTCAAAAGTTCAAAAGAGATGAAATGATATGCTTTTCACTCATGTAACTCTACTATACTTTTGTACATCTTTAGTGCACACAATCTGATTCAGCAGCATATGTTTTCTACGATAAGCAGTTCTGCAGAGGAACTCTCCTGTGCAAGATGTTATGGCTGTCAGGGGCTAGCATGGGCAAATTCACTGAAGAAAAAAACATCAAGGGTTATTGAATCTCCCACTGCAAATCCTTAAGCAAGAGGTATTGACAGCTGAAAGCTTATTCTGGGGAAGCATCAGTACATACTTGACTTTATTTATTTATTTATTTATTTATTTATTTATTTATTTATTATTTATTTTTATTGAACTGCCCCACAGGTGCCCCTGGCTGGTCCCTGTCACAGACGGGGTACCAGGGGAAGGGAGCATTTTGTCTGATTCTCTATGGCCTTTCTCAGCATCGTATTTTCTCTTGTCCACATCCATCATGCAACAATGTGAAAAACATGTGTGTACATCTGTAGGTTTTATCTTCCAAAACCCATCCTGCAGCATAAGGATTTATTTTATTTTATTTTTTGAACAGTCAACCAACAGCAGGATAATGCCTATATTTATTTATAATGCCTCTTATATTTTCATCCCTGACACCAGAGAGGACTTTTTCCCAGGCATGCAACAATAACTAAGATTCAAACCATTATTATAATTCTTCCTAATTTAAGGCCGACAATGCACAGTGACCACGGCAGTCTCTGTTTTCTAGCTGTGGTCCCTCATGTTGCTGGTGAACACAAGCAGGACCTGACAGTCTCACCAAGCATTGTGCTGATACATATTGGCCAGCTATTCATCATGGGATCCATGTTTTTTTGTTCCATTGAATAGCTGCATAAAGGGAAGCAAAACATTTATATTTCTGCCGCTACAGTCTGCAAACCTTGTGTACTGTATCTCTAGAAAGAGTCAAAGATAATTTGGATGGTACCCTGATAGGTGTGAATCTTGGCTGTGGCTAAGATTTGTTATGAAGAAGCAAGGGAAGCTTTCATTATTGTGTTAGTTTTACTACAGTTTGTCATATCAAGAAGAAAAGAGACTCTATCACCCATTTTTTTTTGAACTCTTGACATAGTAAAATTGTCCTCTCAGCTTTTTGCTAATTTTAGCACTTGGTCTTACAATTCTAATACGTTTCAACAGCACAAGTGATGGATCTGCGTACTAAATAGATAAAAAATGAACAATATAAAACATCTCTAAAGTGGGAGTATTCAGTTCCCACAGCCAATTTGCTTACACTTGCATACGCTTTCAGGATTGCCTGTGGAGTTTTCTATGGGTGTATATAGAGGATGCTGTACATAAAGCTGCCGACCCTGCTGAAGCATTTAAGCTTTGCAGAGATGCAAGCAGTGAATTCTAAGACCTAGTAAGTCTGCTTGACATAAGAAAATGGCACTGCTATACCGATATGTGGAAACTTTTCTATTACCTTCAGAGGTTATAGTGACCATCCTCGATTATTAAAAAAAATAAAGACATGATGCTATTGTTAAATTAGAACATTTGGGTTATTTTCTAGAATTGCCTTTGATTAGTAGCGAAATGAAAGGTTTAAATTATCACATAATGATGCTAAAATGATATAAGTGCTGATACAAATTGGAGAAAAGTAATTTAGGTAGCTCCTAGGAATTATACTTACTATCTGACTGAATTCGCTTAAAAGATGTCTAGGAAATTAATGTGCAGAGTAGAGCAAATGAAGTGCAAAAGGCATATTAAAGGCAATGTTCTTTGGAGCTTTCCACAGAGTGATATTTTTTTGGAGACTGCATCATGCAGTTCTGTCAAGTTATGTTAAGATCCAAAAGGTAAATAGCTGCCGTGATTTTAAAGCATATTAACTTTGTCTTGTTTCCTCTTTACATAAGGCTGTGACTTTCTGTAATAACTTCAGTGTCACAAAATAACCTGGCAAAGTTTATGGGCATCTCAATCAGAGCTGACAGGCTGTAGTCCCACTCCTGCCCTGTGCATGAATACAAGTGTTTGCAGCAACTAAGAAATATTAAATTTCTCAGCACTGAGAAATGCAAAGGATCAATCTCCTTGTCAGAGACACCCTCCAACTGACTGGAGATCAGTTACCCTTGTATGAGCCTTCCTCTCCCCAGCACAGTGCCACATGTGCCACCTGTATGGGACAGGGGTTCCCAGCAGATCGGGACCCCTCTGGGCTTGCTGGATCTCTATGCACCACCTGCTTGGAAAGTGATGGGGTAATTGGTTTAACTCATGTTAGATTATTGCAGCAGCAATGCTTGCTTGATTCATAGGAAGGTCTCATGAGAAAGTGAGAGATTTGTGTGAAAAAAAAAAAAAAAAAAAAAAAAAGCTGTGAGATTTCATCTGAATTGGAAATCTGCTGACGGCCTGCTGTGTGTTTTGCTTCTTGTCTATCAGCCAGGAGAAGTGTTGCTAAAACCAGTCTAGCATGTGTAAAGCAAGAGCAGGGAGATCTGTGCTATAGCTCAAGGAATACACAGCCTTAGGGCTGTGTTCCCATTTCCATGGGAATTCAGTATCAGTCTTCCTGTAAGCAGAGTACAGCACAACTCCATGGAAAACAGAGTTACTGGAGATGCCACCAATGGGGCAGAATGCATGGCCCCTTTCCACGGAAAACACTTCATCTGCCTGGGGACATCTAGTTTTTATACTGATGCAACACAGATTAAAAATGTGACAGAGACAGAAGTTTTGGCCTGTGTCCCCACTTTAGAGTGGCTTCTGATTTCAAAGTTGTTCATATTCAAGCCCTTGCCTCCACAGCTGGACATGCACACCAGCCCTGTACATCCAGTAAAGTGTTGTCAGAGCCTGGGGAGAGCAGAGCAGAATTCCCCTCTATCCACCAAATTCACTACTAACACTTAGTACCCTCCTGGCCTGGGAATTGAACAAATTCCTTGGCTTAAAATTAGCGATACCGAAGCTTCATTTGCTTGGTTGTGTGAAGAGTCAAGCAGAGCTAATTGTGGCATAGATAGTGAATGCTACTGCAGCTAACTAGAGCTACAAAAAGTACATTTTCTTTGTGTCATTCATTTTAATGAGAAGTAAAATAAGCTGATGCAGGAGATCCTGGGCAAGAGAAAGCTTTATTATGTATAAAAACTTCTCTACTTCTTCCCCAGTCTATTATGTGAAGAATGAGTCACATTTTTGACAGTAGTGGATGAGAAAAGTTGTGGCTGTGGGACTGTGAGTACAAAGGGAAGCAGATGGATGGGTGCTGGAACATGCTGAACAAACAGCTTACTTCATTTTGTTTATTCTCTTCTAAAGCACTCGGTCGCTGGGTATTAGGAATGTTACATAAAACTAAAACCATAGTGCTAATTCTTCTCTGGTGTCATGCTCCAGATATAAAGAGAATTACAGCTTTGGTCTTGTAGCAGCAATAACAAACCGGCAGAAATATCTCTGCCAAACAAAACTGAATTAAATCATGTATTTGCGTTTATTTTCTTTCTGCAGAAAAAGAGCAGTTAGCCTTTGCCCAGCCTGTCCTCATTGCACTGAGGACTCTAAAAGCAAAACAGCAGGCAGTTTATAAAAGACATAGTGAGCTACCTCCTGGTTTTGCTGTAAAACCCCATGCAAGCTTGATTGACCATCAAAAATGTTTGTAGCCAGCCCACTTCAGGCTGCTCAAACCTCTCCAGACAACACCCAAACATTAGTGGTACTGGTGAACAAGGTCAACTGGTGACAAACCACCACAAAGATGGGTGCTGAGGTGTCCCCCAGGCTTGGTACCCAGGCATGTGGGGAGGCATCATGCCCCAGGCTTCACTTGTTTTCTGCAAAGAAACCCAGACTTCAGACTAAAACGAAGATAAAAACCAAAGATGGCATTAATGAGCTCAGTCTGGGCCGCTTTCCAGAGCACGGTGGTGTGGGATGTGTGGGTGACAGACTACCCATAGTGCTGAATGATTCCTCTCCTATGAGGGTGGAGGAACCCGGTGCTGCAGAAATTCTCCCTGCCCTCTCCCAGCCTTGCCACCATCACCTCCAGCCTGACTCAGCCAGTCTTGTTCAGTATGTGCCAGTAAAGAGGATTTTGCTACATCATTTCACAAAAGCATGTAGTCTGTAACAGAAAGGAGCTTAAATTAATTCTCATTTTTATCTGGGGAGACACTAGTTGCAAACTAATTACCAAAGAAATATAGAATACAAATTTCATTTGTAAATGGACATTTTTCACAACTGATGACCAATCACTTATAAACAATTAGACATTTTCCCAAAATTCTGATAAACAAACAAACAAACAAACAAACAAAAAACTGAGACTAAAGGTCACATTATTATCTCCTTCAAAATCACATATATAGTCAATCTTTGTATTGTATTCTATAATACAGTTTAGTAAGCATCCAAAGCTCTAAACTATTTCACAAGGCCTGTAGAATAGAAAATGTTGCAACTGAGATCCAAAGCCTAAGTTTTACCTAAAGAAGCATCATTAAAATCCCAGGACAAAAAATTAAACTTATGTTTTATGTCAGGTGCAGGTGGTGCCTGAAGGAAGAACGTCCTACGTGCTCCAGGGAGAAACACCTCTGGCAGAGGCATGTGGTCGATGTTGGATGGAAAGAGCAAGGGACTTGTGTCTCCCAGGAGGAGACCCCACAGCCTCTCTGGGCAGCCTGGGCCAGTGCTCAGCCGCCCGCCCAGCACAGCAGTGCTGCCTGGTGCTCAGAGGGAGCCTCCTGCCTGCCCCTTGGTGCCCACTGCCCCTGGCCTGGTGCTGGGCACCCTGAACAGAGCCTGGCTGTGGCCTCTTTGCCCCCTCCCCGTGGGGATTCACAGCCCTGGGTGAGATCCCCCTGAGCCTCCTCTTTTCCAGGCTGGGCAGTCCCAGCTCTCCCAGCCTCTGCTCACAGGAGAGGTGCTCCAGGCCCTTCCTCATCTGGGTGGCCCTCTGCTGGGCTCTCTCGAGTATTTCCACGTCTCTCTTGTACTGGGGACCCAGAATTGGACCCAGCACTCCATGTATGGCCTCACCTTCCTTGACCTGCTGGCAGTACTTTGCATACTGTAGTCCAGGACACCATTAAGCTCCCAAGCATCAAGGTCATGTTGCTGGCTCACATTGAGCTTGGTGTCCACCAGGACCCCCAGGTCCTTTTCTGCCAAGCTGCTTTCCAGCAGAGCTGTTCCTCTCCAGGTGCAGCACCTTGCACTTCCTCTTGTTGAACATCATGAGGTTAAGTATTAGCAGTGACTACACTGATATGAAAGTGGATTTCATTTTAGTTGGAGTTTATATGGAAAGAATTGCAGGCTATATTTAACAGTGCCATTTAACCACTGAATATAAGATGCAGAGCACTAAAACCTGATCACTCTGACTTTGGAACATCATTGGTATTTTTTATCCAGTTGTTATGTCATGGTTATTATAAAACAGTCAGCAAAAATACATTAAAGGAAGCTTGTTTTGCATGTGATTTCTATATTTGTATGAAGGGAGAGTTCAGCAGAATAGCACAAGATTAACAGAACACTTAATATGAGATAAACACAGACCAAAACACAGAGCTTTCTGAGTAGACAACTTACTGTAACATTGCATACATGTGCCAAGATATATAAACAGCAAGTCTTTGGGAGACCATATTTTAAGATAGAGATAACTAGTCATTGGCAAGTCCTTCAGATTCTGCACTTTCCTTATCCCATCAATTTGCAGTTCTGTAGTATCTAATACACATCCACACCCACACAAAAACCAACCAGAAATAACAGAGGTTGCAGTTGCTGATGGTACAGTTATTCAAAACACACAATGTAAGCAGAAAGTCACTGCAGCATCAAGGTGACTGGTGGAGATGGCTAGCTCTTTTTTTCCTTTCAAAGTTTCTGAGGCTGTCTTAAGTAGGTTTTAATCAAAAACAAAATAAAGCCAAAAAAAAACTTTGTTTTCTTTCTGAAGACTTCAATGGGCTTTAGATGAAGGCCTTAAAAAGTGTTTGGTGTTTTGTCCTGCTGTAGTTCAGCCTCTTCAGTGTCAAAGATTAGATCTATACTTGTCCAGGAAATGCATTAATGCTCCCAGCCACCACCAATCCACAGTTTTTGAAGACCAACAATTCTTTCCAAGGTCCACAATCACCCTTGGAGGGGTGGGCAAAAACTCCAGTTTTGGTAGTTCATACCATATTTCAGAAGGACATAAAACTGTTAGAGAGTGCCCAAAGGAGGGCTGCAAAGATGGTGAAGGATCTAGAGGGTAAGATGTAGGAGGAGTGGCCGGGGCCCCTTGGTTTGTTCAGCCCAGAGCAGAGCAGGCTGAGGGGAGGCCTCATGGCGGCCTGCAGCTCCCTCACGAGGGGAGCGGAGGGGCAGGCGCTGAGCTCTGCTCTCTGGGGACAGCGACAGGACCCGAGGGAACTGCATGGAGTCGGGACAGGGGAGGGTCAGGCTGGGGGTTAGGGAAAGGTTCTGCACCCAGAAGGTGGTTGGGACAGGCTCCCCAGGGCAGTGGTCATGGCCCCAAGCGTGCTGGAGTTCAAGAAGTGTTTGGACAGTGCTCTCAGACACATGGTCTGATTTTGGGGTGGTCCTGATGATCCTTGTGGTTCCCTTCCAACTAGGGATACTCTATGATTCTGTGAAAGGACAGCTTATTTTATATAAAAACAATATTAGGTGTCTTTTGCTATTCCAGATAAATATTAACATTCTTCTGCCCTCATCAGCATATTAAAGAGGAACAGCAAAGAGTAACAAGAGAACTACAGGCATTTAAAAAAGATGTAATTACTACTGTTGCAAAATAAACAGCTTGAAAACCTCCGGTGCTTTTCCTTTCTGAATTATTTCTGTTAAAATTTCCCCTACTTCCCCTTTCTTCATGCAGCAGTCACTTTCATCTTCCCATCTATCAAGCCTTATGGCTGACAGCAGATGAGCTACCAGCATTTGATACAGTTTTATTCCTGGATTGCAGAGAAAATGAATGCAGGCTTTGCGATTCTAGTCTCTGGAAAGAGATACGTGTTAGTAGGCTAAGCTGTTGTGCTGAAGACATGCAGTGCTAAAATCTTCGATGGAGGTAATTCCTCCTGCTTGCTTGACAGATCAATTTTTATCAAAAATCTCTTGTCATGCAGAAGTGAAACTCTGCCACTGGAAGCTTGTGCCTGCAGAAAGCAAAACATTGACTGAACAGGAGAAAAAATATGTGGACTTCTTCATTTGGCTTGCTTGGGTCACTTGATAGCTGCCTCAAAGCTGGTGATTGCCACATCTGACATGCATGGTTCCCATGGCAGTAGGGCTGATGTGCAAATACCTCTGTGCCCCTTGAGCACTGGCTGATGAACTTGCTCATCAGTTTGATAGCTGTTGGGCTATGCATACGTGTCAGACACCCAGATCTGCCCAGGTGACTGTCAGGAAGCTCTTGCCCCCCTTTGCTGCAGTGTGAAGCAGAAAACTACCTGCCTGGTGAGACTGGAGGGATGGAGAGATGCACCAGGTGATGTACCATCCACAACAGCAGCTCATGTGACTTTAGGAGACAAAATGTAGCATTCCTCTATAGTCAGTGGGAAAAGTGAAGATGTCAATTTGTCTGACGTGCCTAAGGAACATATTTTAGAAGGAGACATCTGCTCTTTGTTGTTTAAAACAGGAGCAGCAGCTCTACCCAGGCCAGAAACGCCTTGTGTAGAGCTCTCAAAAAATGCCTAAACCTTTTTTTTTTTTTTTTTTTTTTTTTTTTTTTTTTT